>NC_044358.1:11414229-11638094 GCF_007364275.1 Archocentrus centrarchus | reverse complement strand
TTAAAAAGGATTTCATGAATTTACTTTTATTTTACTTTTTAAAAATTTAATTTTAGTTTAGTTTTATTTACTTTGTAATTTATTTTTAAATTTAAAATTTAATTTTTTAATTTTCTATTTAATTTTTAATTTACAATTTTATTTTTTATTTACAATTTTATGGAAAAGGGGTGTGGGGTTCTTATCTTACAAAAACAGATGTGTCCAGCAAGCTAAAGAGGTTCGGTGACCGTTATTTTTCTTTATCTTACCTAAAGCAAACAGAGGTGTTACCGTGAAAAGAGAGGCCCTGAATAGGGGGCATAAGTGTGGCCCCCACTGAAGTCTAAATTATTGGTTTTTCTTTTTTCAATACCGTAATACACTGTAATACAGAGAGGTGGATAAGATCTCAAAGAGGCTCAACATAGGGGGGAGGAGGGAGGAGGGAGGGGAGGTTTTTAGTGTCTATTTTCTGTTACAGGTCAGTGGAACTAGAAAACAGAAACTTTTTAAAAAAAAAAACAGATGATTTCACTAATTTACTTTTATTTTACTTTTAAAAAATTTAATTTTTAGTTTACTTTTAAATTTTATTTTTTAATTTACAATTTTATTTTTAAATTTACAATTTTATTTTTTTTAATTTACAATTTCATTTGCTTTCATTTTTTTCATTTACTTTTATTTTTTCAATTGTATTTTTTACATTTTAGTTTTTACATTTTATTTTAATTTACAATTTCATTTTGTAATTTTCAATTTATTTTTTAATTTTCAATTTTATTTTTTTATTTTCAAATTTTATTTTTAATTTTCAATTTTATTTGCTTTCATTTTTTTTAGTTTTCATTTACTTTTTAGTTTTTGTCATTTACTTTTTTTTTTTTTGCTTATATATTTTCATTTGCTTTTCTTCTTTTTATTTATTTTATTTGCTTTTATTTTCAATTATATTTTTTAATTTACAATTTCATTTTTTAATTTTTCTTTTTCCTCAGAAGAATTAAACACAAAACCCTGACTGAGGAGGAGGAGGAGCAGGAGGAGGAGCAGGGGGAGGAGCAGAAGGAGGAGCAGGAGAGAGAGAGAGAGGCGGGGGCAGAGAGGAAGGGAGGAGGGGCGAAAGTTCAGGCTTGCCGACCTTTCTGTCTGACTTATTTTATGATCACTTTCGTGGTGACACACAGAGGTCTCAGTAGGCTCACTAACGGTGTCCTGGTGCTGCCTTCCTTGCGAAAATCGGGTAAAACGAATCTTGATTTCATTAATTTTTTTAGACGGAATTAAACATATACAAATAAAATTAAGTAAAGATTTCCAATGTGGTCCACAGCAAAATGTTTCAGTCATAGCTGAATGAAAAATGAAAAGAAAAAAACAAACTATACATGCTGTAATGTCTCACACAAATGAAATGACAAGTCCTGTGCCTTTTATTTATTTATGTTTACAAAATAAAAAGAAAATACCCAATTAAAATAAATATATAAATATATATATATATAAATATATATATATATATATATATATATATATATGTATATATACTTTCACCCACCTCCCCTATAGTGACACATAAGCACCAACCCTGACATTCATTTCCATATACCCCTTACATAATATTATCAATTTTTATAATCTACATTCAATTAAAAATATGACGTCATCTATATGAAAATTGCTTATCTTATCTATGCTATAGATCTTTATCTATTACTGATAAGATCTTGACATGCATTTGACAGAAGGTGGTACCTTATACCTCCTTAAACCCACAGTTAGTTTACTACATTTCATCTTTATTTTTTGCTGTGGAAACAAAACTCAGTGGTACAGTGGTTGGGAGGCCCCCCAGGCTGCCCCGTATGCGGTTTTCAGGCACCCAGAGTCCTCGGTGAGTGGCTGGGATATTGGATCCAGCTCAAAGGACCAAAAAGGTCAGAGAAATATCCAACATCAATTAAATAATCACACTGAGGATGCAGACAGATACGCTGAAGGCTTTTTTATTCTTGCCAGAAAGAGCAACACACACCAGTGAGGGAGCTCGGAGCAGTCCAATCAACTCTTCTATGTATTAAGATACGCAGGTGATTCACTGTATAAGCAGCTGGGGTAAATATGTCTCTGCATAGCGACACGGTTCTTGGTCAACTACCTTCAGGCATTTATTGTTCCTTTTCCGGGCATGTTTAAGGTGATGGTCATCAGCTGACTCTTTAAAACTCTTCTCTGGAATAACCAAAAACACTCATGTAATCAGTCACACTCAAGTCAAGTCAAGTCAAGTCAAGTTTATTTATAAAGCACATTTAAAACAACGACGTTGACCAAAGTGCTGTACAAGATCTGTAACCCCAAGGACTATACTAAATAAAAATAAAAATATATAAATAAATAAATAAAATAATAAAATAAAAATAAATAAATAAAAACATTAAGAACAATAAATAACATAAGAAAATTAAAAATTAAAACGTTTAAAACAAGTACCATAAAATACCATAAAACAATCATCTAAAAGGAGGTAGCACTGCAGCCAAATGCCAAGGAAAAGAAATGTGTTTTTAATAGAGATTTAAATGTGTGTATCGTCTGAGCTGTGCGGATATGGAGAGGTAGATCGTTCCATAGCTTTGGTGCTGCTGCTGCAAAAGCTCGATCACCTCTCTGTTTTAGTCTGGTTTTAGGCCTCTGTAAGAGCAGCTGGTTCGATGACCTCAGAGCTCTTACAGGGGTGTGACAGTGAAGCAGCTCAGACAGATACAAAGGTGCCAGTCCGTTTAAGGCTTTAAAAGTAAGCAATAAAATCTTAAAATCGATTCTAAAACGGACAGGGAGCCAGTGAAGGGATGACAGGACTGGGGTAATGTGTTCATGCTTTTTTAAACCGGTTAAAAGACGAGCTGCCGCATTCTGGACTACCTGCAGGCGGCGCACAGATGATTGATCTATGCCAAAGTACAGAGAATTACAGTAGTCCAGGCGGGAAGTAATAAAAGCATGAATAACTTTTTCCAGGTCCTGCTGTGGGAGATAAGGTTTTACCTTGGCAATGACTCTGAGTTGGTAAAAACTGATTTTGGTAACAGCACTTACTTGCTTCTCCATTTTAAAACTACTATCTAAAATGACACCCAGATTTTTCACAGCATCACGACAGTGAGGAGCCAAATGACTCGGAGTGCCAGAGGAGTAGCTTGAGGGGTCAAATTTACCAAAGCATATGACCTCGGTTTTGCTTTCATTAAGTTTTAGGAAATTGTTTCTCATCCAGGACTTGATGTCACTTAGACAGTTCAGCAGGGGTTTCCATGGATCTCTGCTGTTCAGTTTGATGGGCATATACACCTGGATGTCGTCAGCAAAACAGTGGAAACAAATATTATGTTTCCTAAAAATCGACCCTAGAGGCAACATATACTCAGGACTGGATGCAAATTCTTTTCTACATAAGAGTCTAAGTTTGGGTTTATCTTTTTAATCAGATGCACCTGTACTTGTCCCTGATAGATTTGGTCTAAGGTCTGAGACAGCCTGAGACATATCATTAAATAAGATCTTCCATGAACAGATCAGATGAAGTGAGAAAGCGACAAAATTAGAAGCCTATTTTATTCATTTTCCTTGAATACAAGTCTAAAAAAAATCTAATTTTTAAATAAAAGTTAATTTACATGTAAATCATAAAAGCTGGATACATTTTTTGTGACTTCTGGTCATTTGAAAGGTAACTGCAGGTGCTGCTTAATAACGTTATTTGTTATTTGTATGCAGTCAGCCTAATTAGAGGTAAAGAGTATGCCTGTGTGTAAACGGTTTGGGCCTTTTCTCTTCTTGTTGAGCACTAAAAACAGTTTTCCAGCACAAGCCACTTTCATCCCAGACTGGTGGAGCCGGGCATCGAATCTCCGACCCTTCCAGTTAGTGGCCACAGCCACGCAAGACTGGAGTCCAACTGTTTTTTAGGTTCTTCTCAGTTTTGTTGCAGTGTTCTTTAAAGGCCATTTGCTAAATTGGATGTTTTGGAGTGTTTTTGTGGAGATTTGTGAAATAGCGCCACCTAATGTATGAGTTTCAGTCAGGTTTTAGGCCAGGATACCTTACTGATACTGCCTTTGCTATACCTGTTAGATTTACTATGGACAGTGGTGTGTACCCTGGTGCTGTTTTAACTGACCTTTGATACTGAAACAATAGGTCCTCAAGGTTAGCCCTTGATAATGTTACTCATGGTGTGCCACAAGAATCTGTTCTAGGCACATTCCTACATTAAAAACTGAGAATTAGAGGAAATAACAGGAACACCATGCGAGAAAATGTAATATTAGATGTAGAATTGGGTTATTGTCTATTTGTGCTTTTACACTTTGTGAACAGGGGTGTAAAAAACGCCCCGCAGTGCCGACTCCTGTGCTGTAATCATCAATACAACATTTGCTTGTGCCGCGTTCTGGGACCCGCTGTAAAATACAGCATTTAATGTTGGGTAATTGCAGCTAATTGGATACCAGTAAGCAGGCACCCCACCCACCACCACCGCTGACCCGCCGTAAGTGAAACGTTGCCCGATTGATTCCCGCGTTCCAGATGAGGGGTGTACACGTTATAAGGAGAATTAGAGGAAATAACAGAGCACAACAAACAAGAAACGCTTAAAGAATAACAGGAAAACGTCGGTATGTGCTGACTGATTAGTGGAAAATGTGAGGGGGGGGAAAAAAAAAACGAGAAACAAGGACGTTTTTCTTCGCTGCTGCTGCCGCTGCTGCGTTTCCGGAGTACCTTCACCGGAGAGAGGATGCTGCATCCCCTGAATCGCTGCTCTCCGCTCATAATCCGCGCAGGTTCCTCACTTACATCTCACTGTCATTAACGAGCGTCGGGAGTAAGATGACAAGAAGCAGAAATGTTGAGTGAACGTTAACAAGGTTTTCATTGAGCATCCGCGAGATTATATGTTTTTTTGCGCGCAGCCCGCTTCAGTCGCATCACTGCCGACTTGTGTTAGACGCAAAGGAGAGCGTTTATAAAAGACAGATTTGATATTCTCCTCACTGTTACATTATTTAGGAGTATCTGTTCCTCCAGCCCAACATTTGCTCGCGTCTTTGTCTTACATCTTCCGTGAATTCTTGTGAAGCCGGGCTCGAAGTGGCGGTGACACGGATGAAAGCCGATGGCCAGGCGCCCCGAATTTCATCAGAAGGGGGATGCAACCTAGAATAACCCGTGTCAAATGGTAAAAGCGCGGCTTATGTCGGGAATCGGTGCACTTGTTCAGAAGTGGAGCAAAAAGCCAAAAATCTGTGAGTTTCTGCTGTTCCTGTAAGGTCTGTTGATGTAACCTGTTTGTGAATTATCCCTGCAGCTTTCCGCACAACGCGAGCCGAGGAAGACCTGAATCCCGACACATAAGAGGCGCCTTACGACCGCTGCGGCTGCGGACGGACACAGCTACAGACCCCGCGGAGCAGAGCGGTCCTCTCTGTCACACTTCTCTGAAGTCCGCCTGAAGGGCGCATGTATAGTTGGCGCATTGTAACTGTAACACGCCTCAGACCTCACCTGAGACTGTCCCTCCTCCTGACCTCTTACGCACTGGCAGCCCGGACACCGGTGACTTTTTAATGGCTTTTGTGTTCAGAAGATGGAGGGTCTTACTGGTGCTGAACGTGCTCGCCCTTGCCGGGTTCATTACTTTCTGGGCCATGTGCAACAACGCACGCAGCATCCAAACCGCCGCTCCGGAGGCTTCAGGTGAGGGGAAGAGGCCCCGGGGCAACGGGACGGCGCAGGGGCCCAGCGTCATACACGAGGTGCTACTGAAGAGGCTCAGCTCTCTGGAGGACGTGGTGTACAGACAGTTAAACGGTAAAGAGCACCTTAACATTTAAAGTGAAATAACATGTCAACTTGATTTCCCTCCAGGAAGCTGAAAAAAGTTAAAAGTCAACGCTGTCTGACTTTTTCTTGACTCTGGCTTGGAGCCCTAAGCTGAAATGTTACAAACTTGTCCCTGATACCGTCTAACAGTCAGCTGCTGAAACTCCTCTTCCATTATTTCAGTAATTTTGGGTCATGTTTGATGAGAGGGTGTTCTCTGTTACAAAGTCTGCTTAACCACTGACGAGAAAGTCAGCAGCTACCAAGCATATTTAATAACTTCTTCAGCTGTAGGCTGCAGAGATCACCAATGGAAATGAAGTTTCCAATAAAAATGTAATTTTAAATACCAATGTCAGGGTCAGGTTGGGCTTTAAATGGATGCATGGGGCTGATTAGGACAGGATGCAGTGAAAACAGTGAAAACGTTCTTCTTCAGTGGTGTCTTTTAGCCCATGTGACTTTTCCCCAGCATTAAATGAAGGCTTACTGGCCTCAGTGGGAACAAGAAGGTTTGGACTGGGGATATTTTTCACACCCTATTTGTAAATTGTATCCATAGATTGAAGATATTCTGTGTGACTCTGTGCCAACTCTGGTTCTAATGAATTCAACCTAGAAGTTCACCTGTTTTGACAGCTCCTGACAAAATACTGTATATTCATGTGAGTTTGGAGCTGTGGCGGTAAGGCAGGCTATCAGCTGTAGGCAGTAGAATGCATTACAGAGAGGAGAGTGACTCAGGCACACTAAAGGATCCTGACATGTAATCTTCTCTTGTTTGCCTTGGCCAGGTCTGTCCAAATCTCTGGGCCTGATTGAGGGCTTTGGGGGTCGGGGTAAAGGCGGCCTCCCTGCCACGCTGTCACCGACTGAGGAGAGTGACGCTAAACACCTTAGGGAGAAGTACGGCTATAATGCCTACCTCAGTGACAGAATTTCTCTGGATCGCACAATACCGGACTATCGGCCAAGCAAGTGAGTATGAGTCAAACGGAGAAGCTGAGTTACACTTCAGACGGTTGATTTATCTGAATTTTACATTTTTTCTTTTGAGAAATCCTCCTCAAGCCTAAAACAGTGGGCATGGTGGCATGTCATGTGGGCTCATTTCAGCATAAACAAAACATGTAACTAACTAATAGGAACATCATTTTCCATAATAATGCAGAACTCACTGACAACAGTTCTAATTTTGTTCCAGTGAAAACTGTTGGTTGGATGGATGGACGCACTTAACCTCAGATAAAGCATGTTTTAATGTTAATAGACCCCTGGTATTGATTTCATAATTATGGCCCATGTAGATGTCAGTAACAGTCATAGAACATATTGCCTGCATTATCCAAATGTTGCTTTTGAATACCTAAGATGCTGACTTTGGTGATGAGGGGGCAGGTAGGAAGTCAGGAGTCATGGAGCAGTGTACCGGCGCTCCTATTGCAGCCATGTGGAAGATTTGCTTTTCCTTTCTCCCCAGAAAATATTCAGTTGCACCAGAGGTTCTTTACTCTCTCAGATTTGTCTTTGCTTCCCCCACCGCCCCTGAACTCCCTTTTCCTAATGTCATTTCAGCCAGTGAAAAGCTTCAAGCTGGAAGCACTTTGATATCTTCACTGTCCTGCTTTGTAGGCATTAGATGGACTCTTTTTCTGATCCGTAGTCCACTGTTGAGGGTTACCGCAAAGTTTGAAGAGTCATAGATATTTATCAACTCTGGAAATGTCACCAGCTGCGAACTTCTGATGAGAATGTTTGACCTTCCTCATGAGTTAATGAGTTCTCACTATTTTATAGCCCAGTTAGAATTTTTATATTTCTAAGATCCTAAAATAAAAAGTGCCAGTATATTTAACGATTGGGAAAAAAATGATTGGCGATTGGTTTGTTTGTTTGTTTGATAGCAGGATAACTCCTGAAGGTTGAATCTGCAGTAAAAGTTTACCAGAGGTCGTGGTTGGATGAACTTAGAAAGGGTGGCCCTTTAGAGTCGGACTGGTTCTGGATTCTTTTCCATTGTGAGATAACTCAACATAGGATTTTTTACACAATATCTTCAAAAATAAATGTAAATAAAAAGAAATATCAGATTGAAACAAAAATAAATGGGAGATGTTACCTTAATGTTTTTAAGACCATATCACAAACTGATCTGAGTCCACATATTCTCCTGAATCCAAGGACTCCATCAGGAGATTTTCAGCCTTCGCAGAGGTTTGTTGTCTCAAACTGCTCTTTGTTGGCTCAGTGAATCCATGAATGTGTAATGTTCCCAGGAGTGCCCAAACTTTTGCACAGAGCACCGAGGTCGTACTCGCATTAGCTGATTGGCGTCAGCTGTTTCATTCATGCATCACAGTAACAGAGTAATTCACATCTGTACGCCAATCAGTGGACTAGTCATGTCTAATCATATCCGTGCAGGTGTGCAGCGCAGCCATTATAAAGGGGCACAGTGGTGTAATGCAGCTCTCTCCGGCACCATAATCTCTGCTCCATAGTCTATATTTTACCCTTCAGTATTAGGTAGTAACAGAAATCAGATATCTCAAAACTTCAACAAATCAAATCAGAAGGGTTGCTTGTACAGAGAATGAGTAGAGGTTCAACATTTGTTTTTTAATACATTTGCATGGAATATGCAGTTTGGAGGCTCTCTCACTTTTCACAGGACACATGAAGCCTCTGGCTTCCCCCCTCATCTACTTCACCTGCCTGTTTTAGTCTTTATTGCTCTCCCTCCGCCTCTTACATCTGATAAAGCTGCACTATTAGGCTGGGCTTGACATCAGTCAGCAGGCGTTCATGCACATGTTCATAGTGTGCTGTGGGTGCGTGTGTGAGGTAGTGCTCGGCTTTTAAGGCTGGCAGTTCAAAATGTTTGCCTCGAATTTGCACATTATTTTATGACTGTGTGCTTCCGTGTGTTTGGCCTTAAGCTTGTGCGGCAGTTTAAGGGATGCTCTGTCAACCTGTTCACCTTTTCTGGGGCTATTACACTTCTCTTTTCAGCAACATGGTATATGTATAGAAATAAAAGTGGACCAGTGCTACACATCAGTGCTTCTCACAGGTGTGACAGCATTGGTTTGTAGTGATGTTCTAAGTGCCATTAGAAGGGCCATCAGCTGATGGGCTGACTCTTACAGCCATAATCACATTCATATTCAGATTAATCAATGAAGCTGTACTTGTAAAGTGACGAGTTCACACTCCCACTTTTGTAATCATTCATGCTGTTCTCTCCGAGCTCCTACACACTGCTGTTACTGGTTACACTGATTGCACCATCACTGCCTCCTCCGGTTCTCAATTCTTATTAGCATAAATGCTGGAGCATCTCTTACCTGCAGCATTTTGTATATACACTATACTCCCAATATGATTGTAATATGGGGGTTTTAAGCTCTTCAAACATTCTGCTTTTCCTGAACATCATTTGGTTTCAAAAATTATTCACACATTCTTTACATTCTGAGTAGTCTCTGGACAGTTTATATTTCCACTACGCTCTGTGCTTGTGTTTTTAGTATTTATTAAAGAAAGCCTTATTCATGTGAACCTAAAGGTTCTTCTGGATTTCGTTGGCATGCATACAGTACTGTGCAGTACTGTGTGCATGCCCCTCATTTCTTTATATTTTGCTTCCAAAGTGCTCCAGGCTTTCTGAAGGTTTTTCTTTGGACACTGGCTGATTTTTCACCCATTTTCAGTCCAGTCTTTGCACCTGACCATTTTCAGAGGAATATTTTTTGCAGGTTAAAGCACTTAACACTGACCTATTAAACATTCAAGCATAAAAAAGGCACCTAACTCAAGGCATGAGCCAGTGTTGAGTCTACACATAATAGAAAACTTAGCAAAGAACCCATTTTAAATTGTATCTTTAGGCACGTTGTTACTAGCAGCTTGTCCCAAATACACATTTGTTTCCATTTTTTTGTTGAATCTATGAAGAATCCCAAAGATAGCACAGCTTGACAGGCATAAAATAGCATTTCTGCACCAGCAAGGTGATTCCCAAAGAGCTTGGTATGGTGTGTAGTGAGGAAAACGGACACGTGGAGGACAGCCTAAAAAAACTGTCCACAGCAGATGAACAGAATCTGAAAATCATGTCCTTTGGAAATAGGAAAAAAATCCAGGTCACCTGAGTGACCCGAGAGATACATATCACCCCTCAGCTGATCCAGCAACTGTTTGCCAAAGCCTCGTTAGAAACGGTCTGGGTGGAAGGGTGGCTAACGAGAAGCCGCTCATAAGGAAGGGAAACAGGGAGAAAAGGCTGAGGTATGCCACATTACACAAGGACTGGACTGAATGTCAGTGGCAGCAGGTCTGATGGAGGGGTGCCTGCAGCCATCTGTAAGGGTGGAGGCTCTGTCATGGTTTAGGGCTGCCTTTCAGCCAGCGGTGTTGGAGATCTTGTCAAAACTGATTAACACAGAAAAAAATTAGATTTTGATCCACCATGCAATCCCACAAAGGCATCATTTTTCAGTAGGACAGTGACCCCAAACACAGCGGAACACTATCAGTCGTGGATCGGCCTCCCCGGAGCCTGGATATCGATATTATCGAAGCAGTGAGCAAACATCCTGACAGAACGGGACAAAAGGCCAAAGAAGGGCTTTGAATGTCCTTCAAGAAGCCTGGAGAGCTGCTCCTGAACACTTAAAGAAAGACAGGAAGCTGCCTCAGAGAGTCCAGGCTGCTGAAGAATAAAGGTGGTCGGACCAAATATTAACTTTCAAACTCATTAGAATCGTACAAACTCTTTTTTTGCCTTATTTACTGTATTTCCATTTCAAGTAATTGCTGCACCTGTATACAACTTTCCTAGCAAAATATAAAGAGATGAGGGAAGGCTCCAGATTTTTACAGTATTGTATCAGAAGGGGGGGGCGATGTGTCCATTCTCCATGGTTAATCTTGTTAATGCCGGCTTCTGTTTTCTAATGGTTTTCTGCTAAAAACCCTAAAAAAAATGCTATCCAACCTCACGCAATGTAAACACCAGATTTGTTATAGAAAAACTTGCAATTAAGGTTTCGTTTCACATGGGAAATAAGATTATTGATAACAGAAAAAAAAGAAATGAAAAGGGGACAATAAACGAAGCCATTTCCTTCCCCATATGTGATAAACTTAGTGCCAAAGCCTCACCCGGCCTCTTTCCTCTTCATTAGAGCTGCTTAAACAAAAACAACACAAAAATAGGCCTTCCATCTGAAACGGCACACGCAGTGAAAAGGCCAACTTGGGAAAAAAAAAATCCATGTGATTATAGCTGAACAGGAAGCAGCACGTGCTCTGCCTTTCAGCCCTATTGAACAAGATGTCAGCAGCTCCATGGAGGCAGTTTGGTCTTTTGCTGGAATAATCAAGCATGAGCGGCGCGTGCAAGTTCTTAATGAAAGATGCTACTGCTGGAAAGTGAAGGTTCACTGAGAAATGTCCTTGTTTAAAAAAGAAAGACATATTCCTTTTTATTCAAGATAACATTAAATTGATCAGAGATATTGTAAAAAATGTAAACAATACTGGATCTTTAATGTTTTAGGCACCTTGCAGGTTTATCACGTTAAAACGTGAACTCACTTGTAAGTTAACAGATGAAATGGCTCCGATGATTAATGATAATAAATGTCTTCGTAGTCAAAAGTGTCATTTCACAGATGCTGTGGTTTTTTTGCTTCTCTCTGCAGATGTAGAAAGATCAGCTACCCGAGAGATCTCCCTCAGATCTCCCTCATCTTCATCTTCGTCAACGAGGCTCTGTCAGTGATCCTGCGCTCGGTCCACACAGCTGTCAATCACACACCAGCGCACTTGCTCAAAGAGATCATCCTGGTGGACGACAACAGCGATGACGGTCAGTGGAGATCAGCTGTTTCCTTTACCTAATGCCAGATAAGAAACACTGCCTGTGTTTCTCTCAATCACTGAGTGAAACGCAGGATTTGTAAATTTCCTCAACAGCATTTCTATGGCAAGCAACAAAACACATCAAATAATCGCTCAGAATCCCAGAAATAGCTTTAAACTCTAAAAGTTAGTCAGCGAAAGAGAGACTGTTTGAAAACGTCTTCTCATACAGGCACAGACATTTGCCAGTGTTACTGCATTTGTAAGCATCGGTGGGAACAGTTTTTAGGTATATGTGAAGTATTTTCTTTTATTTTAAAAAACATCCTTTTGACTTTTTCCCCCTCTTCTCAGTTTGCATTTGAGTGATTTTGTAAAGATTTGTAGATTAAATTTACAAACCAGACAAAAGATTTGCTTTACAAATGTGAACAGTCAGTGGAGACTGGGACGAAGCATCGCCGCGCTCTGAAACCAGCACTGTCTGAAGATTACTGCACACAGTCTCCTGTATGACTGCCATCTTTGACTTTGGCGTGATAAAACTGTCCTAATCTGACCCAGCTTCACTGATTTTAATCAAGTAAATGTAGCCAATGAAGCATACTTGCACACTACAGTTTTGTTCCCAGTAATTATTTTTTAATAGACATGGCTACTGTTTAACCAAAAATGGTCTTCCTCAGGTGTTTGTGCCTCGATAATGAGGCGTGTGTTTGCAGTTTTTGCTTGTCATGTTAAACATGGAGATGTGTTGAAGTAGTGTTTCTAAAGGACCAAAGGCACGAGACTTCTGATGGGCTCTGTCTGCATGGCGATGTGGGGATGAGTGTCTCCTTGACAAAAGCTGTGGTCACTGCCTTTGAGGTGACTGATGGTGTCAAATGTTTGTGGAGGCAGATAGAGGCAGAACACACAATTGGATGTCACAGCAGAGATGTCTCTGTCATATTTACCGGGCAGGGCTGGAAGATGAAGAGACGGGGAGGGTAAGGAGATAAACCGGGAGAAGTGAAGAGGAGGCACAACAGAGATAAAGAGGTGTTGGTGGAGAGAAATAAGAGAAGAGGGGATCAATGTAAAAGATAGAAAAAGGTTGAGGAATGAAGAAGGCTGAAGGGTTTGAAAACAGGGAAAGTGAAAGGAGGGGCAAAGAAGAACAGAGGAAAAAGACATGAGGAGGAGAGGCTGGGAGAGCAAACCAGGCTATTAGAGAAAGTGGCATAGAGAAAGGGAAAGGATGAGAGACAGGGAGGCACTAAGATAAATGAGGTCTGACACAGAGGAGGAAAGAGAGTGCAGGCAATGAATATCCGGAAGAGAGACGAAGCAATCTAAGAGGATGGAAAGCAACAGAAAGCAAAGACAAATAACAAGGAAACAGGAAGAAAGAGATGAGATAGCCGAGGCTTTAGGGGATAAGGCTGGCATTATCTAATTCATGGATTGTCAACAAATCCCATGAAAAGATCAAAGCCAGCAATGCCTTAGTCCGTCACGCACCACGTTCTCACTTCCCTACCTGCTCTCTTCACTTCGAGTCAATCGGCTTTTACTTAAGAGTCGCAGACATATGGTTTCATCCTTATAGAAAGGGTGCGTCATATTCCAAAAGTGCTGTGCACTGAAGTTTGTACAAAATGTTACTCAAGCAGGAAATAGAAAATTGGACATTGCTTTGGTTTTGAACTCGCATCTGTGTGTAGTTTTAATTCATACCCCAACAATCACCTCTGGATGGGACTGTGTTCAGTGCTGTTTGTCTGCAGCAAGAATACACAATAATATTTTAGTAAAACCCGGTGCATCATGGGTGAAGAAAGAATAGGAAGAAATGTTGCTGTGGATCTGGGCCGCTTCATTTAGCTACTGGCAATGCAGGAAGTTAGCTGAGCAGGAATCTAATACAGCAAGAACCACAAAGACTCAGGTGTTCAAAACGAGTGGCAGCATTAGTGAAATAGGATGGGCTGGTCATACTCGGTGTGTTACAGTATCAAGGAGTACGTGTGAAAGTGCAGCTTTCACATGTATTTGAATCATTGTTATAAAACAATGGGGTTAGAAACACAGAGCTGCACACTGGGGGGAGTGAGAGGACGGAGACAGCTGAAGCGTTCCCTCACTTGACACTGCTGCTTGGCTGACAGCCAGCTATCATCACAGAGAGGAAGACACTGCAGTGGCACACAGGGTGAAGCAAGCTAACAAATAACACTTAGCCCTCTTACTGCCTGCGAGACACACACCTCCGTGGCCTTGCCTTAGACACATGTGTGTGTGTGTGTGTGTGTGCGTGTGTGCGTGTGTGTGTGTGTGTGCGTGTGTGTGTGTGCGTGTGTGTGTGCGTGTGTGCGTGTGTGTGTGTGTGCGTGCGTGTGTGTGTGTGTGTGTGTGTGTGCGTGCGTGCGTGTGTGTGTGTGTGTGTGTGTGTGTGTGTGTGTGCGTGTGTTTATTAGAACTTGCAGGTCCGGAGCAGTCAGTACACACTCTACAAGAAGGATGTGATGAGTTAACACTTGTGTTCATCAGCTTTTATATAGTTCACATATATTGATTTTCAGGGCAAAAGGGAAAGTGTTCCTTTTGTGGTACTTTCAGCTCATACTGACCGTTAACACATTTCTCAGTAAGATGTATCAAACATTTCATGCGTGGTATAATTCTTAGCAAATTGATGTATGTGTTAATTACAGCTCTGTGTTTCTGAGCTTTTAGTCAGCTTCCGCTTTTCTGTGTATCATCTACAAAAATACTTTGTAGCAACTCCTGACTTCTTGATACACTAGTCAGAAGCAGACTAAATATTCTCTTAGTATCGAAGGATTACTGTAACAATGATTATACTGTAGTACGATTAACCCTAAAAGGTTAAAAATGTGATTAACATAAAATATTAATACTTTTAGCTAAACTTTCCTATCATGCAGCATGTGGAATGAGTTTGTGATCAAGGATGTGTGTGAAAAAGAAAGCAGAGAAAGACATGGAGAATAGAGAGCATGAGAAATGTGATTTCGCTGAAGGAATATCTGTCTGTGTGTGTGTGTGTGTGTGTGTGTGTGTGTGTGTGTGTGTGTGTGTGTGTGTGTGTGTGTGTGATGCAGAGGAAGAAGGGCTGTGAGTGTTTTGGTCCGGAGGGAAAAGGCTGATGAGCTGATTGAGAGATCAAAGGTGGCGCGGTCGTTGATGCTCAGGAAGCCGTAGCCCCCGTCGGTGTTGTTCAGAGTGTGCTGGAGCTTAAAACAGCGCCACAGGGAACCGAGTGAGAACTTTAATGTCATCTCTCTATTTGTATGTGTGTTTCTTTTTTCTTTATAAATTGAGTCGTTGTGGTGACGCAGTTGTTTTTTTATGTTTGTTTCAGCCTTGGAAAATGTAGCAGTGACAATGGTTGGCATATATTAGTGCTTATCTAGGACCAGAGACGGGCTAAGAAGCCTAGCTTCGTAGTTTCTTGGCCGATCCTTTTGTACAGTATTGTGTAAAAGTCTTGAGCCATCCTTCATTTCCTTATAATTTTCTAGGGAAATGAGAAATAGGTGCAGCAATTTATTGAAACATGCAACATATATGGAAATACAGTATGACAAGTATTTTATGCCTGTTTGTACAACTCCAACGAGCCTGAAGTATTTGGTCTGCCCACCTTTAGGTGCCGTTTACACGAGACCTTTTTCGTTTTGAAACGGCGTCGTTTTGATGCATTTCGCCCTTCCGTTTACACGACAACAGAGTGAAAATGATGTGTTTCGGAAACGGGGTCCAGAGTGGAGCGTTTCAGAAACGCACCAGCTTGCGTTCTCGTGTAAACACTTGAAACCGGGGTGATCTGAAAACGCTCGCCTCGCACATGCGCACTATGGTTGCAACGGCCACAGTTTTTTGCACATGCGCAAATTGATAAACAGTACTCGCGGATTCACGAGTGCTTCTTGTGCTTTTCTTGTGTTTTTACCGTTTTGTTATTCAGCGTTGTGCGCAGCAGCGATCCAACCTCATCGTCAGTCCACACAAAACCTCTCACATTGGCCGTTTTGTAAGTAATGAACAATTTGCCGCGCTTCCTACTGTGTCACTCCACGCATGCGCATCTTGCATAAACAAACTTTGCAAAGAGAAAACCAACGCCAACTTGTGGCCTGGCATGGGAACTACATCGTTTTCATCGTTTCCATCGTTTCACATGTCATCGTGTAAACCCGGATCATTTCTGAAACGCCATCGTGTAAACAAAAGGCTGAAACGCATCAAAACGACACCGTTTCCAGTGAAAACGGCTACGTGTAAACGGCACCTTAGTCTTCAACACAGCCTGAAAGCTCTCAGGCAGCCTTTCTTGTAATTTCTTTAAGCTGTCTTCAGGAAACGTTCTCCAGGCTTCCTGGAGGACATTCAAAGCTCTTCAGTGGATGTTGTTTTCTATCCAGGTGCTTTTACTGCACTGGCAGTGTGGCTGGGATCATTGTCATGCTGAAAAATGGAGCTGCTGACAATCAGAAGCTTTCCAGGTAGACTATATGATGGATCAAAATCAAAATTTTTCTGCATTCATAATTCCATCAGTTTTTGACAAGATCTCCAACACCACTGACTGAAATGCAGCCCGGTACTGTATGTGTGCCAGGAAATACAGAAGAACCTTTAGGTTCACATGAATAAGGCTTTCTTTAATAAATACTACAAACACTATCACAGAGCATAGTGGAAATATAAATTGTTCAAAGACTACTCATTCAAAGAATCTGTGAATAATTTTTGAAACCAAATGATGTTCAGGAAAAGCAGAATGTTTGAAGAGCTCCCTAAAGAAACGTAGAATTTCTTTTTTTTCATGACAAAATGCGATTTTAGGGCAGAGTGTTTTAGGACCAAGGCAGAGTGTGGACCTAAATGCAGGACTCAGAAGACACAAATGAACTTGAAGGGACTTTAATACCGAGTTCTCAGGCGAAATACAGGAAAATATTAAAAGGCAAATAAACCAGAAATCAAGAAAGTCCAGGCAAACATGGCACGGACGAACACAACCACGAGCGGACGACGTGACAAGGAGCAGAGCAAAACAGAGGCAATACACACACACACACAGGGTAATTAGGGAGATTACCAGGAAACAGGTAAAACACAGAGGGAAGCAACAGTAAACACAGGACAAGAGACTATCAAACAGGAAGTGACTAACACTGAGACACAGACCCACACCAGGGTTATTATAGTTAACGAAAACGAACGAAATAATGAAAACTGAAATTGAAAAAACATTGTCGTTAACTGAAATAAATAAAAACTATAATTAAAAGGAAAAAACTATAACTAACTAAAACTGAATTTTGAGTTTACAAAACTAACTAAAACTAACTGAAATTATCGATAAACTGACTTTCATTTACTTGTTTTTTTTTTTAAGCCTTGTGGATTGATATGAAATCATTGTTTCCGCTCTCTGAGTTTAAGCTGGGAGCGCCATCGGACAACTGTGTGAGTGTGTGCGCATGTGCGTGCGCTCACCGCGCTGGTCCGCAAAGTAATGGCTGCCGTCTGCAGAGAAAGCGGCAGAGTCCCGTATGGAGGTTCTTTGAGTACAAGAGCACAGATAGAATCGAAAGTCTTGTTGTGGATGATGATGAGAAATGTGCGGAACATTTCTCAGTCAGGAAAAACCAGCAACATCAAAGTCCAGCTGAGAAGCCACAAGGGCTACAGAAACCGCTCTGATCCTACCAGGTAACCTGGCCTGCGCCTCTGAGAAACGGGACTACTTGTCGGGTCCACGCAGCCCAGAACGTTGTGACTAAACTGTTGCGTCCTTGTGCGTTTCCGGCTACTTTATCAGTGAGAGAATAACAATCAGGAATAATAATCAAAGCATCAATATAAGGACTCACAACTGTCAGCAAATTCCTGGTAGGAGACTGCTGAAACTATCGAAATGGACGTGAAGGAATGAAGAAAGTGTAAAAAAAAAAGGAACAAATATGTTTGCAGCCAAAAAACTGAGCACAAAGAGCGAGGACCAAAAAAGAAGTCCCAGCCTGCGCCGCATATAAAACACCTGCACACGACCACAAGGTAATTAACACACACAATCCAGCTACACAAGCGTAAATGTGGACATGAGGTCGGCAACTTCCATAGGTTATGTACAGAGGCCGCAAAGACCCTGCAAGTTTAATTAGCAGCATCTAACCAAGCTAGCTCCAAAACAGAAGCAGCATCAGGTGGTGAGAACATCAGGATGCAGCTGGATTTGACCTTTGACTCCTTCAAAGAGTTTGTTTTTGTCACACACCACATGTAGCTGTTGTTAATCTGCTGCACTGATGCTGAACTTTATTGTGGAGTTTATTGTAGAATGTATTGAGTTTGGGAGTTCATGTTTTTCTTTGTTTCTCCCTGTTGATGTTCATGTGTGTCCTTAATATTACACACATTTAGCACGTAGTGCTTCTGTCTGTGAACAGCTGGTTGTTGAATATATTTCTTTAAACGGTATCTTTTGTCAAGTTTTCATTACACAATAGTCACTTTTGCGCCTTGAATCTTGCACCTGATTAGGTATGAAAATACTAAAACTAATACTGAAACTAACTGAAACTAAGCATGAAACCAAAAATAAAAACAAGAAAAAACACTCTGAAAACTAATTAAAACTAACTGAATTAGAGGAAAAAAAAAGTAAAAACTAACTAAAACTAAACTATAATGTAAAATCCAAAACTATTATAACCCTGACTCACACATCTGAACGTGACACAAGGACAGGAAGGTAAACAAACACGCAGACAATTCACTCAGGAGACAGACGGGACCAGAGCCCCATTCCAGGAAGCAGGTCCAACAAACTCCGAGTTTAAAATAAACTCTGAGTTGATCAACTCTGAGGTCGGCAACTCGGAGTTTCCAGAACTGCTGATCAGAATCAGTACAATCAACTCTGAGCATGTTCACCCTGAGATAAGCTCATGCACGAGTGAGGAAAGAAAACCATCATCAATGGAGCTGCGATACCAGGATTCACCATGGCAACAGGTAAATAAAGGGCGGAGCCTCTATTTTAGTCCAGTGGATCGAGATTATGACCACGTCAGTGCTGACTGTGAAGAAAAGAGTCATTTTAATCAGCTCGGTCCACTCTGTCATCATCATCATCATCATCATCATTTTTTCAGCTCTAACCTGACAGGACAAAATTCAGGAGACAGAAACTGAAGAAATCAGACACAGTTCACTGACCTCGGGTCAGTTTTTTATTAAATAAAACTATTTTTGCTGCAGTTCATGACGAGTCCTTTGTTTGAATAATTATTCAGTAGAAACTGAATCTATTGATGGAATGAAGCAACATCACTTCTTTTTGTTTTTTTAATGGATAATTTCATTATTTCTGCCATTACTGGATAAAACTGAGTAATGAGGTTTACAGAAAAACTGCTTTAATGTTTCCAGTTTAGCCCGTCATCTATCAGTGAAGCTGATCTTAGATCAGCTTAGAAGCGGTCTCTGACAGCCACAGCAGAGATGTTTCACTGAGTTACTGTTAAAGGTCAGAGGTCAGTCACAGTTTCATGTTCTCAGAAATGTCTCAGCTTTATAGGTTTTAATTATTTCAGTACAATTTTGGGAGGATGAGACATTTTAATTATAGATCGTATCAGGAAAATGAATCCATTATGAACAAATCCAGACTGGATGAGCTGGGAAATGACTGGAGCCTGAACTGGATGTGGACCTTATCCGGTCTGAATCCCTGATCCTGATCTGTTTGGATCCTCCTGCTGTGCAGGTGGACTCGGACACGATTTGGTGATCCCTTATAGAGCTGATGATCACAGATTTAGGTGATTTTCAGTGAAAATATGTGGAGGTTCATAATTTCAGACAGCAGAACTTTCAAAATGTTGATTTCAGTCACTTTAAATCCATTTAGTTCAGTTTGAAGTCTTCATCATTTCAGCCTCATCTTCACTCAAACATTCCCATCATCTCCAGGATCAGACATTTTTCCATCAGTGAGCTTTTCCAACACGACCAATGATCGATCATTGATCACCGATCAGTGTGTTCTGTGTCAGCAGCTTCATCCAGATCAGTGTGATGTAACAGTGATGCTGCAGTAACTACAGTAAGTGTTTCAGAGGAACTGACTGACAGTCTGACAGCTGCAGCTGCCTCATTATAAATGCGTGACATCATCGCTGTCTCCGTCCTTACAGCCTGTTGACGAGTGAACGACTGTAAAAGCTTCATGTTACAAAAATAACAAACTAACGTCTAACTGGGATTTCAGTGCTTGTAGAAACATAAACGTCTGCAGATGAATTCGCTCCTCCGACGCTCTGACAGCCACTTTATGAAGGAGGAAATGAATGGGAGTGTCAGACAGGTGGTTCAGGTGCAGCAGGAGGGGCGGAGTCAGAGAGACACTCAGAGGTTGTTGGATAAAACCTGCCAGGTTAGGGAACAGTTTCTGAGTTTTTAGCTAAACTTGCTTCCTGGAATGGGGTCTGATTGTGTTCACCTGATCCTTGTTACCCAGCTGTCCCTCGTGCGGATATTTAAAGTGATTTCTGACAGTCTGGGTCAGATCATCTCTGATATTTGCTCCCTGTGTTATTCCCTCATGTTGTCCTCTGCTTCACTGGTTTGTTCCTCGTTAGGTTGTTGTTGTAATTTGATTATTTTCCACCTGTTGAACTTTGTTCTCGCAGTATCAGCTTAGTTTAATAAAGCTGGCTTTTTTTGGTGGTTTCACTGATTTTTGATTTGTCTGCATTTGGGAAAACTTTTTTCATAACACATAATTGGGGTACATCCCTCACCCTTATGGGCATGTACATATTATTTGAGTGCACGTATGTCAGAGGATAATAAAGGGCTAGTGTGTGCATTTCCCTGGACAAACATCTTATGTCGTGACCGTATACAGAGGTGTATTGGCTGTGTTTGGTTCCTAGTCTCTAGTATGCGGACAGCTTAAAATATGTGATGGGATATTTACTGTCGGAGAGAAATGGGCAGTGCTGTGTGTTCTTACCATGTTGTTTTATGCAGCCAAACGATATTACTTCATCACCAAGGTTGGATGTGAGGTTTCTGCAGCAGTGCGGTTGTCACATTGGGAATGGTTGCTTAAGCTCACCCTGCTGGCCTTTCATATTTATCAACAGGAATACCAATTATTGTGATTGCACGAAAATAATTACATTTATGCACGATGAGCATAATGTGTGAGGCCTTGATTGTTGCTGCTGGAGGAGATTGTTGAAGCATTTCTACTTTTCCCTCCTTTCTTTAGGACGGGTGGGGGGGGGTTGTTATTATGCTTGCCACTTACATGCTACTGTAACAGTTGACTTAGCTACAACAGTGATGTGTTCATGGTGATATGTTCAGTCGTTAAAAGGTCAGATATCAGATCATATGCTGCAGTGATAAGCCGCGGATTCAGAGATCAGTATCTATAAATATTTCTGACTTGTTTTGTTTGATGTGTTATCGTTGTTTTATGAACTGCAGAGCAGCTGAAAGGTCCGCTGGAGGAGTACGTGAACAAACGCTACCCCGGCTTGGTGAAGATCGTGAGGAACCAGAAGAGAGAGGGACTGATCCGGGCCAGGATCGAGGGCTGGAAGGTAGCCACCGCTGAGGTGACGGGATTTTTTGATGCCCATGTGGAGTTCACCCCATTATGGTAATTAAATCTCATGATCTGGAGGGAATTTCTATGTTAATAACCTTGGAGAAAGTGGATGGATGGATGGTGTATCAGTGTTAAAAGATTGCCACAATGTGCTTTACAGATTCATGGAAACAGAGGGCATAGGATGAGAGACTTGAGGCTGTAGGATCAGGTTTAACCGAAACACATAAAACAGGCAGCAAAACAAGGAGAACAGGTCATAAAAGTACATTTTTGGTAACCATAAAAACATGAAAATTATTTTACAGTGATTCAGCAAAAATCCCAAAACGCTGACTGCTTTGTGGCAAACTCTGCCAACGGCTCAATACTGTAATGAGAGGCAACAGGGGAAGTAGAAAGAAGAAATAAAAAAACACGACACCACCGCTGCCACATCCTGTTCACACCTTTCCGTAGGTTTGCTTGTTTTCGACCTCAGTACGTGCCTTAGAGTATGTTCACAATTCAGTTCACTCACTGCACCCTGCAGAGCTGAACTGGGATGGATCAAATAGAATTAGTGATAAGGTTGGTACAACTTGGGGGACTTTCTGCTCTTAAAAGAAGCTCTGTGCTTTATTTCTTGAAGTTTGCCTCTGCACATTGGGTAAGTGTGTGTGTGTGTGTGTGTGTGTGTGTGTGTGTGTTGTTTCTTTTCAGGGCGGAGCCAGTTCTAGCTAGAATAAAGGAGGACCACAAGAGGATTATCTTGCCATCAATCGACAACATCAAGCACGAGACTTTCGAGGTGGAGCGCTATGAGAACTCTGGCCACGGCTACAACTGGGAGCTGTGGTGCATGTACATCAGTCCACCCAAAGAGTGGTGGGAGAAGGGGGACACGTCTGCACCGATAAGGCATGCCAGCACCCCCCATATAAACACACACAATGATATCACATTTATGAGACCTATTTTATAGGTTACTTCTTTCAGATTTTCATTAAAAACGCCATCGCTTTCTTTATAGTTTTTGGGGAGATTAGGGAAAAAGAGAAAAAATCTCATCAAAGCGATTAAAAAAATTACAGCGTAAAATACAGAGTGGTGAAAATAGGATTTTAATGATCTGATTATCACCCATATATTTGTGTTAAATTTGGATTTCCTTCCATTTTTTATCAAAATATATCACATAAGGACACGCAATCATCCACCATATTCTCGTGTGTGAATGCTCAGTGTCACATTATACTGTGTGCTTTCCTGGCTGCAGGACTCCTGCCATGATTGGATGCTCCTTTGTGGTCAATCGCGAGTACTTTGGAAAGCTTGGTCTGCTCGACTCAGGCATGGATGTCTACGGAGGGGAGAACATCGAACTAGGCATCAAGGTTTGTGTGTCACCCAGTTTCCTCTTGTTCCTGTTCCCTCTTTACCCCTGTAGGTTTTAAGTGGAGCAGTGGCCACCGTAGCGTGGCACCACTGATAAATGAGGCCCCATTAAGAGTCCTGGAGGACCAGTCCTGTGTGTGCAGCTCACAGCAGGGCAATGGAGATAAATAGGTCACGTAGAGCAGGAAGGTTGGAGTTTGTTTCTGTACGTTTGGAGAGTCTGTTATTTTTCTGGGAGGTTATTAGATTTTTCCTGAAGAAATAACAAACATCCTTCTTCATGAAGCACTTTAGCTAGCTATCAAATAACTGAAACTAAAATAAAATACAACACTGTTCAGTATACACTATACTGCCAAAAGGTTGGAGGTCTGTAGTGACTGACTCTGCAGAAAGTTGGTGACCTCTGTGCACTATGACCCTCAGCATCCTCTGACCCCACTCTGTGATTTTATGCTGTCGTTCCAAATCGGTTCCACTTTGTTATAATCACACTAACAGCTGACTGTGGAATATTTAGCAGTGACTGGACTTGTTGCACAGGTATCATCCTATCACGGTACCACGCTGGAACTCACTGAGCTCCTGAGAGCGACCCATTCTTTCACTGATGTCTGTAGAAGCAGTCTGCATGCCTAGGTGCTGGTTTATACACCTGTGGAAGAGACTGGAACACCTGAACTCAATGATCTCAAAGACTTTTGGCAGTACAGTGTAGACTGTCTTATAACTAAAAATATCAACGTTACCAAAAATATGAAATCAGGATACATAAATGTGAACATTGCAATAAAACAGCTAGCATTCAGCTTCAAACCATCAACATAAAAATCCTTTTACCAAGTTCCTCCCTCACTCCCACAGCTGTCCTGTCCCTGCTGTACAGCTTTTTTTTTTTTTTTGCTAAAGACATGAACCTGGTCCACAATGTCCCATCTCAAGAACAGGAAGTTACCTGTATGCTCCTCTTATACTACAAAGCAGTGGATTATGTTCACTGTCCCCTGTGACAAGAACCTCTCTCAATCTCACTAGGTGCAACTAGCAAGTCATTACTGCTTTGGCCACACATAATAATAAAAATCAATCCAGTAAAATAAAAGCTTCAGGGTTATTCTGCACACTGAACGTCTCCCTAAAAAACAGCACCAATAATTTTATAACCAAAGAATGCAAAAAGTAGTTTATCTGAATTTTCATTATGATAATATTTCATTCACTTTATTCCCTTTATGGTGTTCATCAGTCTGCACAGTTAATTGGAAAAATATATTTTACAGACGTCGGGAAACAATGTCCTGTGGTATATATTAAATTACTTAGCTAAGTATAAAAAAATATGGAAAAGTCTCCAGAGGCACAGTGGAGGTGAACCTGAGGGTAGGGCTCAATTATGGGAAAAATCATAATCACGATTATTTAACATGATTACTCATTGACTTTGTAAACACATTGCATTTATTGCACTTAAAGAATAGTGAATACTAAATTTAAAATAAAATACAGAATATATAAATAAAATATGAAAATATAAATACAATATAAAGACTTTTTTAAATATATTGTTGTTAGAATAGATAAATGTTTAACTGTTTTTCTATGTATCACAATGTGTTTATCATAAACATGCACATGGAAAGCAGGTAACGCCTGTTTCCTGAGGACACACACACACACACACACACACACACCCACATACACATACATGATTACATCATGTGACGTGAGTGATGTTGTTACATGAGCTTTGTGTAAACTGACATGATGCTAAAATAAAAGAGCCAAGCAGGAAGAAGGTTCAGACTATCACGACTAATAATGGTAAATGGACTAGTTCTTATATAGCGCTTTTCTACTCAATCAGAGCACTCAAAGCGCTTATACAACCTGTTTTGCATTCACCCATGCACTCCCATTCATACAAGCACTTCCATCATTAATTAAGCTAAGTGCTTTTTTAATTAACTAGCATTCACACACATTCATACTCCGACAGAACGGTCGGAGAGCAACTTAGGGTTAAGTATCTTGCCCAAGGATACATTGGCATGTAGCCTGGAGTAGCCAGGATTCGAACCACTGACCTTCCGATCAGTAGGTGACCTGCTCTACCTACTGAGCTACAGCCACCCCATATAATACCAGGTTAAGTTATTTAGACCAAATAAATTTGCTCACATTTTAGTGCCACAACATCCTGACAGATCCTGTATCCAGAGCTTTGGTATTAACATTGGTAGGGACGTAAATCCAATCAGTTTCCAGGTCAGAATCAGAATCAGAATCAGAAGGTTTTTATTGCCATATGGGTGAACAGGTTCACAGCATTAGGAAATTGCTGCGGTACTTCGTGCTTACAGAAAAAGCAAATAAGTATAAAAACTATAAGACAATATACAAGTATACAAATTGCAAATATACAGAGATATTAGAGCTATAACTATAACACAATATTACAAAATTACAGTGCTAATGTCACAGCTGCTGCAGGCAAGGCAGGGAAGACCCCACTGCTGGTGTCCACTGCAGGACACCAGGCAAGAGCTTTAATGGGACTTAACTTTTATTTTAAATGCTTGAACTCCGAACAAGCTGATCAGGAGCCAGCTGAACAAGGAGACTCAAAACTTGAAACACAAAAATGCTTACAGCAGGAACCGCAAACGAGACATTAACAGTGACGAGGACCTGAACAAAGAACAGAGGAAAACTGAGGGCTTAAACACACACGAGGAAACCAGAGAGAGTGGAAACAGCAGGGAACAACAGGTGAAACAAATGAACCTAATAACACAGGGGAAGCAAAACTAAACACAAAGCACAGGGAACACGAGACTGTCAAAATAAAACAGGAAGTGACCAACATAACACACGCAGACCTAACACAGAAAACTTGACAAAGGGGATCAGACATTCACAAAGAAACAACAGGAAGGGAAACTAAACAGCACATCCAAACAACAAACTGAGAAAACTAACCTTAAACACTAAAAAGCACAACCCAAGAAAAAACAACAGAGCTATACAAAACACTGGGCCACCAGCCCAGGACCATGACAGCTAATTAAACCCACAGAGCTAATATTTGTAGAGACATCTCCCTGCTGGCTCCGCTAATCGTGCCTCGTGATTGGCAGGGACATAATGGGAGTTAGTTAATATTTCTCAGGAGGTGCGGGTCAGGTTACAGCGTCGATTTCCCGCTCGATAATTAGCGGTAACTAACACAAAATGCACCTGCATAAGTGTAAGTACAGACAACGTCGCAGGCCACTTGCGCAGGTTACCTTGTAGGGCCACAAAGACTCAAGGCTGAAGCATAAATCAGGGCTAAGAGTATACGGAGCGTCACGGGACAAAATCAATAATAATTGATTACACTGTTTTTTGTGATTGTTTGGAGCCAAAATTGAAATTGAAATCAAATTTTGATTAATTGCACAGCCACACAGACTGAGTATTTAGAGGCTTGGCATTTAATTTTTTATGAAATATTCATCAATATTACAGGACAGTGCTTGTGTAGAGAGTTGGGAGTCAGTCTGCATTAAAATCCATCACAAATTTGCTCTCTTCAAGAATTTGTTGAGTTTTTAAACAAATGTATTATAGTGTGTAATTTAAGGATGATCATGTATCACAATTTACATTATAGTAAAACCTCCACTGGACTGTGCAGTGAAATGGTCGTAATTACAGGATAAGAAGCTGAAGATGTTTCTAGGTCGCTCCGCACCCGTACCGTATTGTCTAGAATAAAAGTGCAACGATATTGTGCGTGCAGCTGGCTTCCCCGTCACTTGACCGCAGTCCTGTTGTTATGTTGATGTTGGGGCTGTGCTAGCATTCGTGTTTTATTGAACCACCTCTGTGCCCCATATCGAAGCTGGGAGACAACACGTCAGGTCAGCTGTAGAGGATGTTTTGGCCACATCTTCATGGACAAGCGTGACAAGGGCTTCTGACCTTCTCTTATGAGACAGGGCTGATATGTTCATCTTCAATGATCAGCTGTTCACACTGTCACTGTTGTTAGTAGTGTGAGATCTGTGATCAGTGCTGGATTTGCTTTGGATTTGGTGGTGAGTCATGAAACTGAAATACAAATAAAACACTAAATTATCCATTAATAAATGCTCTGGATTATACATTGTAATAACCAAAATGTTTTATCACAGAAAACAACATAAGTAAATATGTGCATGTGCAGTAGGAGAGCATCCATTTATGTATGTACACTGGCAACTGATGTTAGTGAGGAGATTTGTTTAATACTAAACAGGAAAATCACGTGTCTGAAGCTGAAAAATGAGCCCACTGCAGTTTCTCTGGGTGCTCAAAAACTGAATCAATCCCAAAAGGCAACAATTAAAACAATATTTGCCAAAAAAGCAAGAAGGAAAACTTTGAAGCATTAAAAGATTTACAGACACAGCTTTCATTAGTTCTAGCACAAAGAAAGGTGTGTCCTTCCAGGTCCTCCGTGCTCCTGCAGGTAGCTGTTATTGACTTTATAAATCAGGGCCAGCATGGTGACTGTGCATCTGCCTGCTGCTTAGATTTCCTGCTGCCCTGCGGCCAACAATATATTATTGTGAGCTTTAATTCAGACACCTACGACCTACAGGTGTGGCTGTGTGGAGGCAGTATGGAGGTGCTGCCTTGCTCCAGAGTGGCTCACATTGCACGAATGAAGAAACCCTACCACAGTAACATAGCTTTCCACACACGCCGTAATGCTCTGCGTGTGGCTGAGGTCTGGATGGATGAGTACAAGTCCAGTGTCTACCTGGCCTGGAACATCCCCATGGAGGTGAGCGAGGCCTTTTCCTGTTTTCACTCATGTTTGGCTGTTTCTCTCAGTTATGTTTTTGTGCAGTAAATGTACATATTTTTATGAACCAACAACAGATGTTCAGTAACATAAAAATGGTCACATATTAAAGCCTTAACTCCCTTTGCTCTTGCAGAACCACGGCATTGATTACGGAGACATATCACAGAGGGTTGCACTGAGGAAGAATCTGCAGTGTAAGAGCTTTCAGTGGTACCTAGACAATGTTTACCCAGAGATGAGGAGGTACAACGATACACTGTTCTACGGTGAGGTGAGCCATGAAGGACAGACACTGGAAAGAGTCAACATTTGTACATGTAAGATCAGATGTACAAATGAAACCACTGAAATGAGAAGTACATGAATCCTGAGAGATTTGTATTCATCCATAAACATGTACACTATACTGCCAAAAGCTAATCTGCCTTCACACACATGAACCTGAGTAACATCCATCCTTAATCCAGAGGCTTTAATATGATGTGGGCCCACCCTCTGCAGCTATAACAGCTTCAGCTCTTCTGGGAAGTCTTTCCACAGGTTTAGGAGTGTTTATGGGAATTTCTGACCATTCTTCCAGAAGCACATCTGTGAGGTCAGACACTGATGTTGGACAGAAGGCCTGGCTCACAGTCTCCGCTCTAATCCATCCCAAAGGTGTTCTATCAGGCTGAGGTCAGGACTCTGTGCAGGCCAGTCAAGTTCTTCCACACCAAACTGGCTCATCCATGTCTTTATGGAGCTGCTTTGTGCTCTGGTGTGCAGTCATGCTGGAACAGGAAGGGGCCATCCCCAAACTGTTCCCACAGAGTTGGAGCATCAAATTGTCCCAAATGTCTTGGTCTGCTGAAGCATTAAGAGTTCCTTTCACTGGAACTAAGGGGCCGAGCCCAACTCCTGAAAACACCCCCACAACATAACCCCCCCTCCACCAATCTTTACACAGTGCAGTCAGACAGGTACTGTTCCCCTGGCAACCACCAAACCCAGACTCCTCCATCGGATTGGCAGATGGAGAAGTGTGATTCATCCCTCCAGAGAACACGTCTCCACTGCTCTAGAGTCCAGTGGCGGCGTGCTTTACACCACTGCATCAACGCTCTGCATTGAGCTTGGTGATGGAAGGCTTGGATGCAGCTGCCATGGAAACCCATCCATGAAGCTCTCACTGTTCTTGAGCTGATCTGAAGGCCACATGAAGGTTGGAGGTCTGTAGTGATTGACTCTGCAGAAAGTTGGTGACCTCTGTGCACTATGACCCTCAGCATCCTCTGACCCCACTCTGTGATTTTACGTGGCCTACACCTTCATGGCTGAGCTGCTGTCGTTCCCAATTGCTTCTACTTTGTTATTATCCCACTAACAGCTGACTGTGGAATATTTAGCAGTGGAACACCTGAACTCAGTGATTTTGGTGGTCAGTGAATACCTTTGGCAGTATAGCGTATCTCCTCCACAGACCAAAAACATTAAGATAGCAGTCAGAGAGCATGTGCTGTACATCCACAGCTTCTCAGCTGTTAACAGAAAACGACACTGACACATCCTTTTTCACGTCTCTATATTTTTTTAATAACAAATTACTTTAGGGAATATTTCAATTTTATAAGTTAAACGTGATTTTTTTGTATATTTCAGGTCCGCAACTCTAAAGCAAGCCACCTGTGTATGGATCAGGGTGCGAAGGAGAACCACACGGTCACCCTGCACCCATGCCATGGGTGGAACCCTCAGGTACAACACACACACACACACCCTCAGCACCACACTAAAGACTGCAGTCCATCTTTCTCCACTTTCTTTTAAAAACATACAGCGAGTTTCTGCAGTGATGTGATTTACAGCTGTGTCTCAATCACAGGCTCAGCTGAAATCCTCCAAGGAGAGAGCTCTGCTGTCAGAATAAAATTGTGTCTTGCACTTTTTGTGCTGAAGCCCTGAGTCAGCCAGTGTCAGCTCTTCAGCCCCTCGGTCCTAAGGGCTTCTCTTTTTAGCTCACAGTGGTAAACAGGTTATTTAGGGGGAAAAGTCGAGGCTTCAGTGTAAAAGAGCTAAAAATTTAATTCAATCCTGAAAAATGAGTGCTGCATTTTTAAAGTTATCCACCCCGTGGAACAAAAATGCTTCAGTTTTTATTAAAGCACCTCTCAGTGTGGGTCCTGCTCGGGTACTCCGGCTTCCTCCCACAGTCCAAACACATGCACGTCCGGTTAATTGGTGATTCTAAACTGGCTGTAGGCGTATGCAAAATAGATAAAGTACTTAAAGGCATTACGTGCTATATGAATATGTGTGAAAAGGTGAATGTAACCTGCAGTGGTCAGAAATACTAGAAAAGCATTTTATAAATGAAACTCTGTCCTTAAGAAGAAGCAGAGGCGTATGGGGACCTCATGTGGGATTTTTAAGAGATGAACTCCAAAATGCTCCTGTGCAACCTGACTTCTGTATCATACACTGCAAACAGTGTGCAGTTAAAATACTCAGACTGGGCTGCCTGGGTAGTTGATGGAACATTTTATCTTTTTCACTTTAATGCTTTGCACCGCGAGGTCAGAAACCACTATTCAAGCTTTCTTAATAATGGAAAGTGATGCAAATACAAACTACCAGCACATTGAAGAATGCAGAGCTTTAGATCCAAGCAGAGTGACTGTTTGATCTGCACTGTTAAAGCTGACGTTGCTATTGATCAACCTGGCGTGTGAATGAGAAACAGAGCGGGAAGAATCTGACCGACTTCCTTTCATTCAAGATAAAACAGCAGCAGAACTGGATGTATATAAAAATGCTGGGGCTCTGAGGGGGCTGGAACTCTGCTGAAGCAACACTGTGATTAACAGCGATGTAATCTTTGTATTTAGCACTCGGTCAAGAATAAAGACACGCTTTGCCTCTCAGCAGTATTTGGAGCAACAGCATCCAAAAAAGCACAATAAATAAATAACCCAGCCTCCATAATTAAGGAAAATTCCTTCAGGTTCACTATTGTTGCCTTCACATCATCACATCCTTCATGTGTCCCCTGCCTGTTTTCCTCTTAGTTAGGACGTTACACCAAAGAGCGTCAGCTGTTCCTGGGTCCACTCGGCAGCACCGGTGAGGACACTCGCTGTGTGGTGGACGATCAGATCAGCAAATTTCCTCAGCTCGTCAACTGCGAAAAGGTGACCTACGTCAAACAGAAGACGTGGCATTTCTCTCAGGTGAGAAGTAGAGACAAATCTAAGCTTGGCACAAAAGGTAAGGCTGGGTAAGGTTTCTGTTGGAAAGCCTGTTTATCTTCCTTACATGGAACCACATTTGTAAGGAAATGCATCTGTGGGCTGCACCCGTGAAAAACTTGCCAACTCTTCTCTGCCAGTGACAAACAGCTGATTCTGCTGTTGACTCTTGTTTGGTGTTTATTGGATTGGATGATTGAAGTTAACAAAACAAGACATGTTGGCAATTTAACAGTTTATTCATGTAACAAACAGGGGCCTCATCAGCATGTGGAAGAACCACACACACCCACAGCAGCCTGGCACCTCCTCCTCATGCTGTGGGATGGCATCCCATCCTTCAGCCAGTCCAATAAGTGACACTGTGCAGGTTTGACAGGCTTATTGTGATGATAAACACCAAAATGTGGCTTTTTCATATTGATGGAGGCCAAACTGCAAGTTGTTGTCCAACATCTTTTGTGTCGTGCTCCTAGAGGGTGAAAGAGATGTGTAAAATGTTTATTCCTGGACCTCTATTAGAGTAGCTTTGCATGATTAAAAATTTAAAATAATCTTAATTTATCTTATCTTGAGCCTTGCTGCAGCCCTGCAGTTCATCCTTTGTCTGAAACAAGTCCCTTTATGTTCCTTCCACCTCCTTTTAAGTCAGCTTTCTTCTGATTGGCTTCCCCTCACAAACAGAAGGGTTGAACGCCAGGCTGGGGGAGATTTCTGCCTGACGGTACTAGGATATCATATCCTCCTCACTGAAATCATCCAGAGCCAAAAGTTGAAAGTCTGAAGCAAATCATTTAAAGCAGTCTGGTTAATAGAATAGAACTTTAGAACTTTATTGTTATTATACATACAACGAAATTAATCATTATACAACAGCAAGTTATATAACGACATTCCATCATAATATAACGAAATTGGGTTCGGAACAACCATCCAGAGAAGAAACAGACAGACTAACATAGGGGAGATGGGTGTCTGCAGCCGCTGCCATTTTTCACTGGCGCCGCCGCTACAATCAGTCCCCAGAAAAGGAAAACAAAAACACATCATGGGGTAGTTAGGCTAAAAAAAGTCATCTGGTACGGTGCTCGAAATGAGCACCATACCAGGGTCCAAAAAACCCACCTTAGCAAAGCATATTTGCACATTTAAAGCCAGGACAGCAATATGGTGGGTGAGGGAGGGGCAGGAGGGGATGCAGATGGAGACGAGAGGGTGGGGGCATTGTGGAGCCAGATGCCAGCTCCTAGTCAAAACAGTTCACTGATAGTGATGGAAGTTCATCAGCGGCCGTGGTACACCAGATCCAGCTCACACAAATCACAGAGAGGGCTGAGGGGAAGAGCGACCATCACACATTGTCCTGGAGAGATATGATTACCAGCCTCAAGGCCGGCTAGGGAGCCGAATTCCTGATAATGCAGATGTTGTTTTGGAACAGGCTGCTTGTTTTTTTTTCCAACAGCCTTCAGTTTCATTGGAGAACCCATTCAGTAAATCCAATAATCCAAATTCATTATTTACCGTCCTCGTGCAGAACCGAACCTTATCTCCAGATCTGATCCCTCTTGTCTGCGAGCATGTTCTCAGCTGGACGATGCACCCAGCTTCCGGCTCAGGTCCACCAGGCTTTGAGTCTGAGTTTGTATGGCCCTGCACAGCCCGTCCACCTGGATCTGCAGCCTCGGCAGATGTCGAACTGCTGCCCAGATTTTCTTAATTTCCCGGTAAATCAGGTATCCTCCGAGCCCAAACAGAAAAGATACCGCTACCAAATAGCCGAATATGTAGATGTCTTCCACGTCCTCAACCTCCAGAGCTGAGAGACACACAGGTCTCCACGAGCCCCAAGAGTCGATGAGTATCCAACCGGGTCTATTCCACTCGGACACGCAGGCTCCCCATTCCCCGATCTCATAGTGGAGAAAATTCGATCAATGGTGTTCAGGACCCAGTTTGCCAGATCCATGTTGCTTCTAATCTTATTCTTATTCGGACAGTGTGTGAGAGACGCTCTCACAGCAAGTAGGAGAGATGGGGAGGGCAGGGAGAGAGATAGAATGCAACCATCCCCATCAGAGAGCAGGAATTATGAGCACATAAACTAATATGAACAATAATTGTTGTATTATTATTACGGGTGGGACTCGATTAATTTTTTTAATCGAATTAATTACAAGCTTTGTAATTAATTAATCGAAATTAATCGCATTTTAATCGCATTTCAATATTTGACATGATAAATATTAATTTAAGTTTAGTTGATGAATGAATCAATATACATAAGCTTAAACTTCAAAATGTTGTTTATTTTCCCACCAGTCTACTACACAGACCAATGAAGGGTGGAAGTGCTCCTGTGATAAGCAAACACCTGAAATTAAAGTTAAGCATCATAACTGGATAGTTTTATTCAACATTAATGTCTCACTTGTTATAGTTGGAAATTAATCATTCTCTCAGCTGTATTCCTTGATGTTGAAATGTGTTATGCTTGTTTTAACAGCTTATTTTGAATTAAAGACTTAAAATTAAACCACAAAAAGGAGAAAAAGTTCATTCTCCGTTTAACAGCTGCTTTTACACAGCTGTGCTTCGCACTCACGGTTGCTAGGCGACATGAGCTACGCAGAGGTGACGGCAGCTGATATGAAGGCTAGCTGCTCACTTCCGGCCTTTGTGGTGTTCGTGGGCTGCGAAAGACGTGGGCCGGGTCCTTCGCAGGATGCGGCCCCTAATTTGGACATTGTGCGTCCATATAATCTGTATGCTGGGAACTCGTGCACTGAGAAACGTTCCACGGTGCAAAGTGCGATTAAAATGCGTTAAAATTTTTAACGCGTTAATTTCCCCATAATTAATTAATCGAAATTAACGCGTTAAAGTCCCACCCCTAATTATTATATTTATAATAGTAAAATATGGTCCCCTTTAAGGCAAATATACCTGACAGTGTAAACGAACAATAAACAAATGAGTAATTTTAACTTTTATTTTGGAAAACCTTATTTCTATCTTTTTGTTTTGTTCGATAACCTTTAACAGAGTGACAGGAGAGCTCGATGCTGCAGACCTTCATTCTGTCACACAGCAGGGAAAGAACTGAAGGGTCCTGCAGAGGCAGGCTGGATTTTCTACAGCACTCTCTGAGAACTTATTATTAACTTATTATTTTATTCTATTCATGTGATATAAGCGTAAGATATAAAAAAAAAAAAGTGCCATTTTTGAGCAAACGGGTTGTTGTATTAAGGATCAGAAAACACACGTTACCATGAGGAACATCTGTCCACATCAGGCCTGGTCTGGTTGCATACTGCTCTGTCACAGTCACATGTGGGTCACAGGCCATCTGTGACACCTATTAAAACCAGAGTGTTGGATCTCCTTCTGCTTTGCAGAACGAATCGATCATGAATGAAGCGACAGGACGCTGCCTGGAGGTGGTGCCGGCTAATGTTTACTTCGGACACCTGCTGGTCCTGCAGCCCTGCTCGGGGCAGAAGTGGACCATCAAGAACACCATGAAGCAGTGATCACCTGGCCAATTTCATTGGGACGAATTGCATCAGAGGCCATTTCCAAGAGCTGTCAGCTGACATTAGCTTGGCCAGTGGACAATCAGTGAGACCGGGGCTCCTCGTCTTGTGAAATGAGACTCCATAAGAGATGGCTTTAAGGAGAAGATTTCAGCTATTAGCTGGTTTGGGAACAGTTGATGTTTTTTTTTCAAAGGGGACAGTTCAAGAACGGTGAAAGGGACCTTCTCTCTCTGTTATAATTCCTGTGTGCCACTTTTTTTTTTTACAGTGTTTTCATTTTAGTAGAGACATTTAATCAACCAAAAGTGTGTTCTTTCTTATGTGGGGGAGAGAAAAAGGTTTCCATCCTCCAAATCCTTCTGCAATATTTCATTCTGGGTCACTTTATGTTTTTGAAGAGATGAAAAACAATAAAACACCTGGAATTAAATTTCAGTTATATGCACCTCTACTTTTCATTGTCGTCAGACATGAAGGTTTTAGTGTTTGGTACTATGTGGTGTACTGGACCCTTATTTAAGTTTTGCATTTGTAAATCATCTCAAATCACCTCAAAAAGGGCTCTGGGCTAAATCTTGGTTCTATGTTTTGTGGACATCATTTTCCCTCCAAGCATTCTGTAGCATCAGATGCAGAACATCTTGTAGCATGATTATAAGTACTGTAAGCAGTTGGTACAAAGTTTCGTTGTCCTGAGTTGATTTATCCGGTTACCTGCTGAGTGCCATAACCACTGCAAACCTAGGAAGCACTTTTTTGGACACAGGGATAGAAGTGCAAAGATGAGAAGAGGCCTGAATCAGGGATGGAGCGTGCACAAGAGAACCAATGTGGAAATGCTGGAGGCCTTAAAGGCTGGAATTATTAATGTTATAAGATGTATATGTTATATGTTAAGTTGCATAAGTGTTACCAGCTGGATTTTTGTTCCCAAGATTGTCTTCCAATAAACAACTGATTTTCTGGGTTGTGCATTGTTAGAGTCTAATTTTTCATACTTTAATGTCTCTATTTTTTATTTATTTTTTATTTTTTTGGGGGGGGGGGGGTTACTCTTCTAGACTTTAAATAAGCCTGAGACAGCAGAGATGAGCTACCGTGCCAGACTCTCTTTTTTAACCGCTCCATCCATTTTCATGGTTGTGGTCAAAATATTTTCCCCATGCTGTGAGATTAGTCCTCAAAATCATCCCCCAAAATAGACCACTTCAAAAGAGATTTCACCCCCAGCTTCCAGCTGCATGGCATCTGGTGTAACTTGCACCAACTTGGCTTATGAGTACTTTCATCACATCCCTTATAAAGATGCTGCTCCAAAATATTACACAGCCACAAATGGAGCAGCCAGGTGGCCCAACATTAGGGAGTCTGTCCTATAAAATGATAAGTTATGGATTCAATCTTGAAGCAACCATATGTCCTGTAAATAGTGTCCTTGAATCAGACGCTGACCTCCCACTGCTTACTCTCGCTAAACTGCTCTGGATGAAGCATCGGCTTAAATGCTTAAGATGTAAATGAGACAGGAGGAGACTGCTGGGAGCACAAGGGCCTGTTTCTAGCAGAGCAGGAGAGAGTGAGGCGGCTCTGAAGGACAGAGCCTGCATGCTAACAGAACGCTGAATGCTGATCAGACTCTTAACGATGAGACTGCTCATGGCCCTCTGGCATGAAATAGGATTACCGTATGTTGGTTAAAGTCCTGCTAAATGTAAGCCAGCAGTGAACAATAACAAGGACAGACTGATCAAGGAAACTTGCATCTATAGGGACACAAAATTGTAGATTTTAACATACAAAAACATGTTAAAGGATTGACTGCAATAACTTTTTCATTTGTTTACTGTATCATTCTTTGCATTGTTCTGATAAGCAGTGTTTAAAATCAAAGCTAACTACTATGATTTTGTCCAGTGCAGCATATGGCTCTGTGGGGTAGTGTCACTGCAGCTGTCACCTCAGCCTGCTCGCTGCTGTATATAGATATAATTACTCGACAGAACAACACCGCTATATGAAAATGTGACAGTCTGATAAAGCTGACTGCAGCTTGGGTAACACAGATGACACAGCACTGTGCTGCACTCTTCAGGCACAGATGTCAGCAGTGAGGCATGGTGAGGCGTCCTGCTGTGTTCGGCAAAGAGAGTTGAGAGCTTGTCAGAATGAGACTAGAACTACAATTTGATCTTTTATTGTGCAAAATAATCAGATCGCTCAAGTTCCTTCTGTAGCGTGACAGTGGCCCCAAACAGAGCCCGAATAATACCTTCAAAACTAGCAGCTCACAGAGTGCTGAGCTCAGTGTCTCTGAACCAATCAGAGGCCACCTGAGGGCAAAGGGTTCAAAGGTTGGACATGATTTAAGTTTATTTAATTGTTAAGTAAAAACTATTCATAGCATCATTTTTGATACTGTCCTCACTTTACAGTGAGAACCAAAATCTTTCTCACCTCTTTTGGACTGAACACTCTGAGGCCATCCCAGTAACGCCTGCAGGCGCTTATTTGTACAATTATTTCCATTTCTGTGTGAACTTGAATCTCAGTGATCATAAAAGCTGCACATATACAATCATTAGACTAAAAAACTGCTTCACTTTGCACATTAAAAGCTTTTCCTCCTGCTTTAATGCTTTCATTGTGGCACAGCTGCGTTGTGCCGTTCCTCAGTGTCTGTTACAGTCACGCTAAACAAGGCAGGAAATTATATTTTCATTCTTCAAAATGATATGAATTTATCAGCTGAATACTCTGCTGAGGGATTTGTGACTTTGCATCCAATCCTTGCAGCATTATGTTGTTTTACCATCTCAGTGCCTAATGCTACCCTCTTGTGGTGTCATGGTGGTTAGAATTAAATATATATTATATGGCATGTATAATAAAACCAAAGCTTCACGTTTAGAGGGATTTGCACAGCTTTTAGTCAGGCCGACTTGCTGAATCCCGCTGATAAATAATCACACGAGAGATTCTGATGATCAAACCTGTGACTGTCAGGAGAAGTGTTTCTTCGACCCCGCTCTGTGAGCTCTGGTTTTTTATTCCCCCTCACTGATCAACCAGGCTTTCATGATGACACTTGCTCAGTCTCCCTCGCCTCAGATCATTTTCCCCTCTGGGCCTTTATAAGGTTTTCTACACCAGATGCTATATTTAGACTTGAAATGGCCATAAAGAGCAAGGTCAGAAGGAAGAAAAGTTATGTAGCACTGAAGAGTAAAGGCAGATTCATCAAACACTCCTTTCAGCTCAGTATGAAACATAGAACTTTATACAGCCCATCACCTGAGCCTCATTTCCTCCTCAGGCCTCACCTTTCACCCACTCATTCCTTCCTCATATCAGTTTGCACTAACAGCCTGACTCCTCCCATGAGCACAGATGAGTTATCGGTTAGTTTTCTTCACTTTAGTGTTCATGAAATACTGCAGATAATACAGAGAACCACTACTGTGAGCATATTACATTGTTAATATGGAAGTTGACATAATTTAAACTAATATTTTAAATCAAACATTTATGTTGCCCAGTGGTGTAACAGGGGAAGAAAGTGCTGTTGGATCCATCATCGTTACCCTTTGATGAAGGAGAATCATTTCTCTTCAGTCTGAGCGCCGGCGTCACCGCAGACCCGACCGTCCTCACTCTCATCAACACTTTGTGTCAGGAAATCTAACAGCAAGAAGCAAATGAAGGACATTGGCTGCTTTTCATTCATTTCCAGTCCAGTTAAATCTGAACATTTTCAGAGGAATTATTTTAAGTCTCTTAACACAACCTATGAATTATTCAAATATAAAAAGGCGCCTAACTCAAGGCATGAGCCGGTGTTTTGTCTACACATTACAGACAAATTGAACCAAGAAAAAGAACCAGTTTTAAAACACATCTTCAGCTACTTTGTTTCTAGCAGCCTGTCACAAAACTGCATCATTTGTTCCCATTTCTTTAGTTCGGTCTCTGAAAAATGCCAGACATTTGAGGAAATTAGACAAGTGGAGGCAAAACAAAAAGTGGCAGGCCTGCAAAACTATCCACAGCAGATGAACAGTATCTGAATGTCCTTAAAAGACCTGACAGAGGACCTGAGAGATGCATCTGGGCCTTCAGCTGATCCATCTGCTGTTCATCAGTAAAGGTCTCAGTGGAAGGCGGCTGTCAAGAAGCCGTTCATGCCAAATTACACAAGAACTGGAGTAAAAATCAGTGTAACAGGTCATATGAGGTGATGAATCAGATACCATATGAAGAGTGTCTGATTGGCAGCGGCTTCATTTTTCAGCATGACATTGATCCTAAACAGTGCAGTAAAAGCACACCTGGATCTAAAAACACACACAGGTGAACACTATCAGTGATGGATCGGCCTCCTCAGAGCCCGGACCTCAGCGTTACTGAAGCAGTGTGGGATCATCCTGACAGAGGACAGAACCAAAGGCAGAAACATCCAAAGAAGAGCTTTGAAAGTTCTTCAAGGAAGCCTGGAGAACTGTTCCTGCAGCCTGCTGAAGTAGTCCTGATGGTTGATGAAGGCATTTTTCCTAAATTGGCCCTCAGTCTTTAAAACATGTAGGGTGTCTGTGAGAGAAAAAATCGAAATGACCGTGTGCACTATGTTAATATTTTAAATGCTTGTTGCACAGGATCAGATAGCTTCTGAGTTAAATATGGTCCTGAAACCGTACAATCCCTGGAACGCTGTGTCCTGATAATGAACTGATAACTACCTTCATCTTGAGTCTACCGTATAATAAAACAAATGGCACCATTTAGAAAATGCCTTTTTTATTGCAAGAATTCTTAATGCTTTGACTTTTGTACAGATTTCATATTTACAGTCATAATTAGTATTCCTCTAATAAATAGTACAACTGAAGGTCATTTTCTAGTCTACTTGTTTAAATACTGCACGTGCAAAGTATGTATAATATGTGCTTTTCCAATAGATATGCTGTGTTATTAGCTATCTACAAAGTTACATAAGAAACCAAACGTGGACTGCGACCACCATGCTACTGAAGAGACACGTTTCCCCTCCAAAGAAGTGTACTTCAGTGATCGAGACATGCAGTCAGTCTACAGGGGTGGAAACCGTTTAATCACAGCATCACTGCAACAACAGCCGCCCCCCCCGGGAACAAAGCAAACGAAAGCAAAATCGAAGGTCTTCTTAAATAAGAAGACACGATAAAACACTTTCCCAGTTCAACACTACATGACAGCAGTGGCCGGCTCCTAATTTCCACCAGCACTGCAAGAAGTTTCAAATTAAAAATACAAAGAAAAATAATAACTTTGATTAAAAACTAAACCGGTGTGACCTACACGGTTGTTTAGGCTGCTTTTGCAGGTGTAATATGAATAAATCATCTGTGAGTGAAACCTTTTACAGGTTTAAAATCACTTTGTCTGCCATAGGCAAGAAATCTATTCCTATAAATACACCATTTGAATATGTGTTCGCATACAAGTGCTGCTCTGCCTGCTGAGTAGGTAGAGCAAAGTCAGCCTATGCATTATACATAAAAATCCTCATATTTGAACATTTATTATCAACAGTTTCCACACATTGTGAATATAATACTGAGTCCTGCTTGACAACACATTCCCGTTAAGTGTGCAGGGTGAGAAATACACAAACACTGACGGGACAAGAGCGTGGCCGATGTGATGATCCTTCACCTCTAGATGGCACTGTTGCACAAACCTACGACCTTCTGTAGCTTTTCATTGGAATGGATGACAGGCACAGTGCAAAAACAATAACAGGAACAAAGCGAGTCCAATATGATATTACATGTTTCTGCCAAAAATGCCCGTTTGATCTTGTGTTTCCGTGTAGGAACAGGGAAAAGCGTCTGGTTCACCTCTGCAGAGTTCTATGGCTTTGGCAAAGAGGGCTGAGAGGAAACAGAAAGGGCCTTTACCGCCTGCGCCCGCCACGCCTGTGATGAAGCAGTCGCCTCGCCGCCTGCTGAGCTTCCTCCCTGCACCTCTGAACCCGAGTGAGCAGAGAGCACCGACGGTCATGCACACACACACACAAATACTGTACACCTCAACAGACACTGGAGACGTTTCAGACGTGGGTTACAGTATTTACAGAAGACACTGACTTGATCGCATGCACTTGATAATAGGGGTGTTTCTGAGCCCTGATGGGGGGGGGGGTCATATGTTGGGGTGAAAGTCAGTGCAGGAGTTCAGAGCTGAGCCTTCAGATTATTCAGTGCTGTTTGTGAAAGTTGTGGCACGATTGGATTTCCTTCTCTGTAGTTTGTTTCCATCATTAAATATATTCTTCACTATGGTGAGTACTCAAGTCAGTGAGTCAAGGGCATATTCTTCTTTCACACCAAGCCATGAGGCTATGTTTAATGCACATGTAATTACACTCTTCATATTCTGTCAATAAGCCAAAGAGCTGCAACTTATCACTTAATCTGTAAATTTTCTTCCTCAAGAGGTTAAAAGGTGAGATCTCAAACGGTCATGCTGAGGGACATTTCCCAGAATCAAGTGGATGCAGAAAGCATGATGCATCTGCTCAAAATATCTAAAATAAATCATAATGAGTGTAATCTTACAGATGTCCAAAAACAAACAAGCAAGCAAATATTGGGAAATGAGAGAACAGCTGATTTATTGCTGTGAAAAGTAACTAAAATGAATCAGAATAAAATCAGCTGATCACAGATGTCATCAATGCTGATGGGAGAAATCGCCCAAAGTCATGCATGACTGCACTGAGATTAAAATCCAACATTAAGTTAATACCAGTAAATCTATGTGTCTTTCAAATTTTGCAAATCCTTTTATTTTATTTATATATTTCAAATTTAAAACAATACTGAAGCTTATTTGTTTTTGTAGACTTTAGACAGGAAACGGGGATAAATCTGTTCACAGCACAGAATTCATCAATTTGATGTGGGGTAATTTATATAAATAAATAAAAACATTTATAATAATTAAAAAAAAAATCCACCCTGAAACACTTCATCACTGTTCAAAACTGCTCTTTTGGTGGTGATTTGCTTTTGGTCCTATACGTCTAATGAAACCCGGATGATGCCACGTCACACAGAAATATTTCACGTAAGTATTTAAAGCAGCGATCTGTCAGGTTTGGAGTCCCCCTGACACGAAGCCCGAAAGCATCAGAGCCACAAAACATTCAGCATTTACATTAAAAGCTATGTTTTCTCAACTGGAATCGTCTCGCCGCCCAATTTCCACCTACACGGTATGACACAGTTGAATGCAATGCGTTCACACCTGTACACCACACACACAAACACACACACACACACACACACACACACACACACACACACACACACACACACACACACACACACACACACACACACACACACACTGTATATATGAAATGAGAGCATTGGAGGGTGGATTTTTTCTGTAAATAGGACTTCTGCACACTGTTCACCCAACAGTGTGCAGGAGGAGGAAAAAACACATTTCCCAATCTTCTGTGTTCCTTCAGGAGGAGCCTGGAGATGCCATATAACATTTTAGATGCTTGACTGCTCGGTTTGCAGGGCTGATGAAGTGATGCCAGCACCTTATAGCAGCCCGCAGACACAGAAGGCTGGAGCTGTGGCCTGTACAGATCCTTTTGCTTCAGTGGTGCCAAGCTCTGCCACCATCTTTTCAGGAACCGTGATAAGAGTTTCCTTCTTCCAGCCTCACCAGCTCATGAGTCTTCTGGTGAGAGATCAACAGAGATGCCTGCTGGAAAAGCAAACAGCTCTTAACTCCTGCATCATTGCCGTATTTTTTTTTTTTTTTACTTTTTTGATTTTTTTCTTTATTGCATCAGGGAGACAGAGACGACAGCGTGTTATGTGTGATGTCAGCCCTTGAGTGTCCCTGTCAGAGTAAAGGGGGAGGAGTCCTGTGTGACTCCTCATGCTGGCTTCATGGTTTTATTGGACGTCGGGTGGAGACGTGGCCCTCGTTGCAAAAAACTAGAAACAATTTTAAAAACAGATTTCGTTGATTATTTCGAGCGGTACTCCTTGCAGTTCTTTTCCTATCAACGGGGATATTGGCCTCACCCACTGGCATGCACATGCAGGCTGGCTTGTTTCCAGCTCACAGTGGGCACAGCTACTCCATGCCATTCCTCAGCATCTGATTGGCTGCGATGAGCATGACGCTGATAATGAATGCCATGGCAAAGGCGCAGATGAGGCTCTTCCGCACGCACGTCTGGCGGTTCTTCTTTGAGGGGTGAACTGAAAGAGAAATGGACAAACAGAAAGATGAAGAACATAAATAAAAAATAAGCACATTTAAATGATGGTGCCACTTTTACTTCTGTTAGGACTGTGGATAAATCATTTTTGTGCCCAGACAACGATAATGAAGAAGAACAGAGGGCTCACTGACACGGATCACATTCCCGATGGTTTATTTATGCTGTGAAGTGTTACTTTCTCAGCTCATTGGTCAACAATTCTCTCCCAGGAAAGATTAATGCCATTCAAAGCTGATACTAATACAAAGTGCCCTAAGATGCTTAAAAATGTGAGTCTTGCTCTGTTGTCGTTTTTGTAGTTTGGTGTCGAAGATAAGAATTCCACTTGGACCAAGAATGATCCCAAATGGGAAAAAGTTTGGATTATTAGAGGGTGGATGTTGAATTGTGGTGCTTGGAGCAAAGAATTACAAATATTAGCACACACATGTAGGAGATATGGGCTGGATCTTTTCCTTTCCCCTCCCCATTTTCCTTAACATCTTCCTCCATTCTTCCTTTGCTTATTTCCTTCTCCTTACCCCCCCTCCCCTCATTCTTTCATTCTCATCTCTTATTAATTTCCCTCCTACCTTCCTCCCTCCTCGTTCCCCTCCCATCTTCCTCTGTTAACTTATAAGTTATTAACACACCTACTTCAGATTGGATCCAGCACATAAATGTAATTTATAGTAATTTTTTTTACTGTAGCTGGGACCAAAAGAAATAAGCCTGAGGTGTGATCTCCAATAGGCCTTCGTCTGGATCTCAGCTGAATGAAGCAACACAAAGCAGCTCTACAGCCGTACGGGAATCTTTGGGCTACAGATTGGATTGTTTAAAAATCCGTGTGACCTGCTGGCGCGCCGGCACTCCCGAATGCCAACTGCTTTTAAATGCCAGTAAAATTGCAATAAGTCTTTTTGCATATAAAACCAGAGGATTTACACTTACATATGATGCATTCAACGTGTCCCAGAGGGCTGTATCCTTCCTCCAACGGGTTCGCAAAAATCTTATAGAAAGCACTAACAACCAAACGTAGTCTGTGCGCTTTATCGTGTGCATTAGCATGTACAGCTGTGACATTTCTGTGTAATATGTAGCTAAAGATAATGGTTTTCCATTTCTTTGTGGGTTAGTGCACTCTTTAGCTACCTTATGTAGTTACTACAGATTACCTTCATACATACATATTATAATTAGGGTTCTGAAGGTTGATGTATGGTGAGTTGAAATATTCCACACGATGGTACTACAGCATGTATGACTGTAACCATATGGTCTGGTGGACTTATTATAGGTCTCTACACAAGAGCACTGCAGCTTAATGGGGTGGGGGTCGGGGGTCGGGGGCCAAAGTGCTGTCAGTGAACAAATGTGTGACGTTTGACGGGTCTAGCTACAGTATACGAATTTGAAGATCCTAGGTGAGCTCGTTCTCCAGTTCTTATGTTGACAAGATTTTCAGAAAACTTGACCTCTGACCTTTACCTTCAGGTCAACGTCATTGAGATTTGAACTCATCCAAGATTTTTAGTAGAAGCATCTATGGCAGGGGTGGCCAACTCCAGGCCTCGAGGTCCAGTGTCCTGCAGGTTTTAGATCCAGCACACCTGATTCAAATGGCTGAATTACCTCCTCAGTATGCAGTCAGAGTCCTGTTAATGACTTCTGTATTTGACTCAGGTGTGTTGAAGCAGAGACACATCTAAAACCTGCAGGACACCGGCTCTCGAGGCCTGGAGTTGGCCACCCCTGATCTATGGTGTGAATTTGAGCATCCTAGGTCACATGGTTCTCGAGTCGTAGCCAACGTTAAAGCTTTAGTGGAACAGACGCCGCCAACGCCAAGACTCTGACAGCAGCTCGAGCTAATAAACAGAGGTGACGTGTTCTATCGCCTCTGTTTACGAAGCAGCAGTGCAACCCAACACAACAAGTAGAAACAGGTCAGTAAAAGCCAAATAAAACAAAAACATTAAGTGCATTGGAGAAAAAAATTAACTTTTAAGTATTTTAATGATTTCACTGACTGCAGCTCATCAGAGGGAGTCTCAGAGCTGAAAAAGTCCCGTCACCTTCAGCCTGACCTCTGCACCTGCTCTCAGTGAGGCTGAAGTCCAGCACATGCAAGAAACTCTGTTTACCTTCTCGAAGGTTCTAATTTTCATTTTAATTGAAACTGTGTCTGAAAGATGACTGATGATTCAACTCGAGTCATTGTGAAAGTGCAGTTTGTGCTGTTTTTCTAACTGCATCACACTGAGAGGTGTTTTTAATATTTTGTCGACCCATTCAAATAAATAAATATTTGAAATAAATATTCAAATAAAGGTATTATTGTATAAAAACGAGCAGTGAGGGATATCGTTTTTCTGGAGTTTAAATACCTTTGCACACCTCCCCCTCTTGTCTCCATGTACCCCCTTCTGGACTAAGTGACTGAGCGTCACTGACACACTCACACATCAGCAGGACAGCTTCTCTTTCATTGGCCGCTTATTTAGCAGGTCTCTCTCCCCGCAGTGGGTGAAATGATTTTACCGGCACCCGGTAATTAGGGGAGCCGGGCCAGTGACCCGCAGACACACAGCACTATTTTTAACTCTCAAGTCAAGAGGAACTGAAGTAACTGAAAATGCTTCTCGAGCGCCGCTGCAAAGAAAACGTGGAGAGTGGGACAGAAAAGGCTGCGTCACTTTTGGCTGAGGTGGTGTCATTAGCTGAATGATTATTTTCCAGTCTTTCAAATAATAAAAAGCTTGTCATCTTAGGATGAAGGTAACATAACTCAGCATTGTGTGAATGAAGGGTTGTACACAAACATTTTAGGGCCGTTTTCTTCTGGCTGCTTCTTTTCAGGAACAACATGTCGACACCAACAGTTCCTCACATTCACGGCGTCAGCTGTTCCACATTTGTGTCACATAGATGGAAATGAAGTAGCTGGTAGAGAAATGACTCTCTGCTCAGCACTGCCCTCCATAAACCTGCTTCCTTAAATCTTAACCTGCTCCAAAACAGCCCCGTTGGCAGGTGAAATGATCTTTAATTGTTTTGCAGTATCAGTGGAGAAGTGAACCGTGACTCTTTAGACAACTAAATCTTCCTGGTTCCCCATTTTTGGATGACTTCCACCATCTCCCTCAGCTGCTATTTCTTGAAGACATTTCAGACGGTGGAAATTGCAAACTGGACGTGCTCTTAAATCTTTCTCACAGCCCTCCCCGTCTTTGTAGTCACACATCTGCATTCTTTTAAGTTCTTCTGTCAGTGTTTATCCCCAACCAGCTGTAAACAACTCAGTTAAACCTGACTGAGTTAACACCGTTCAGGGACTTCAGCCACAGTTCCTGTTAAATCTGTGTCTGTTTTTAAGATCTCCAGATAAAAAGTAACCTAATAAAACTTTAATAAGAGAGGTATATTTTTAAATGTCTGTTTATTTCATAAAAATCTGCCCGATCTTTCGCATACATCTCTGAGGATGAGCTCGCAGGGTGTGAATGGAAAGAACACGTGTTCAGCTGCTGGACTGTGAAGATGGGAGGAAAGTTGCGGTCTAGACATTCGTTCTCAGTCCAGTCGACTGAATCCGATGTGGGCCTCATAAAACACCTCTGCAGCTGCACAGACGAATGATGCAACTGCCAAATATCCACAGAGGACTTTCTCCGGGCCACTGTGGACTCGGGGTAATAAAGTGCTCACTGGCTGCTGACTGATGCACTCATCTTTCTGTCCAGCGGGGTAACTTTAGCTGACAATCATGCTGTGTCATTTTATTTTATGGGTGACGTCTCCATTTGTCAGTGTTGTGACACTGATTTCCATCCTGCACTTAAAGGACAAATAAAGAGCATATGCAGCAGGTGACGCAGCAGCTCTGTACTCTGTGCTCATTAAGTTTTAGGGGTTTGTATTTGTCCTGTTTAGTGGTGAGAAGATTTAAGAAATACTGAGTCCTGCAGAAAGGTAACGGCGTGCTTGACTACTTGTAAACAGCATGCATTTTTAATTAGGTTTGACAAGGCCAATAGACCCTGAAACTCAAGTCTGCAAAAGAACAGTGTTGTAAAAGTAATATTTTCACAACTATATAAACATATTTGTCACAATATAAATGAGTAAGCACTTGTGTCAGGTTGGGGGCTGCATTTTAAGAAGTGATATTTAATAAAGCTTTAGGAGACTCCTTGGGGCAGTGATTAGTGCATGTAAGGAAACAGAGTTTTGAGGTCATTTAGTTGCTTTTTAGTTGAACCTGTGAAACGTGTTCCAGGGAAGGTTTTATGCTGAGAACAGCAACAATGATATTTTGAAAAAGTCAGCAATCACACCATAAATAATGCACAAACTAACCAACATATGCAATATAGACTCAATCTATATGCCTTTTAATCCACACACCTCTAAGGCAGCTGTGACATTCATGGATCACAGCTTATTCCCGTGCGTCCGAGTGGCTGCCAGGCACTTCCTGGTAGGCTGCTGCTGCTCCAGCATGTGTCTCTGTGCTTTATGTTATTGGTGCAATTTGTTCAGCAATGAATCAGCGCCCGCTGAACTTCTATGGATCAGTGGGTAGATTTTGTTTTCCAGTTGTTTTTCAGCCTCCCACCATATTGATCCAGAGCGAGGTAAAGCCAGAGGGAAATCAAGTGCCTCTTGTGCTACCTCATATATCAGAAAGCTGAAGTAATAAGCACAAGTATAGCATGATGAATGTATTCAGTATGAATCACAGCATGACTTGATGCATTGATTTCCCCATGACTGAGCACTTTTTTGGTGCCCCTGCGTGGCAGGTGGTACTTGTGGACCGTGGGCATCAATGGACTCTACAGCGGTCAGCCTTAATCATAAAGCTCGCAGGGTCATCATGCTGTCATCACTCTGCAGCGGTTTTAAGAGCTTGATAAAGTGCTTGTGCAATCTTTGCCCATTCGCGGTGACACCAGTGTTGGCCCAGTAACTCCCCTTTTTCATTCCCAGGCATGTGTGTTTGTAGCAGACATTAAAGTCTGCTTGGCCTCTGAGAGTCATTTTGGTCCACAGAAGAAATACAAACAACCATGACTAGAAAGAAAAATCTCAGCGCACTAGAATTTCATGCATACAATATTAGCCGAAGAGACTTCTGATAAGCACAGACTCACTGCATAACAAAGCAGGCTGGGACCCTGCTTTGCCTGTGCTGGCTTTAGGACATGTAGGGACTGGTAGTGTTATGACTCAGCGTTTTCTTGCATCCAAAAATTCATGTTCCTGGTGTTGGAACCCAATGGATGCCAGCAAGAAAGTTGCATTTTTATCTGCTTTCATATGTGGCATCAATCAAGGTGCACACACTAACACAGCTGAATGTTCACATGATTTTAAGGTGTGACAAAGGTTTCAAAATACCACTTTATGAATGCATTAAAAAAAAATCTAAAATATCAAATTATTTGCTCCCCGATGATCAATCTGCCGTTTCTTTGCAAAGACACTGAAGCTTTGGTAAAGCATCTGGGGTGGGGGGCAAAAGATGAATGCATTGCTTGAACATATCTCTAGCCAAACAGATGCTTATTAATGCAGTGCCCCGCGCACACGCTCAGAGCCGCCTGGTCTGAACGCCGAGCGCTGTGACAAAAGATTGCCAAGTTTCATTTAGTTTTAAACTGCAAATGTTTTATGCAAATTCAGTCACTTTGCGGTCTGTTTAAAAATTGATTTCTCTCAGCACCCAAAGCAGAAAGGCCCGAAAGGGATGACTCACCGAATCTGAAGGCAAACCTGGCATTCAAAAAACATTTTAAACTGGTTTGAAGGAAACAATTACATTTCCTGTTTTTATGGTAAGACTGAAAGTCTTATAATACGCTCTGCTGCTCTGATATCCATAAATCTTGGATGGCTAGTTCTGCAGAGTGAATTCATGCATATTTCATCTGCACCGCTTCTAAACAGGTGACCAGCTGACACCAGTTCCCACGAAAGTCCCCAAATTAATAAGTCAGCAGGTGTACTGCGACTCTGTTGGCTTTAGATCCTGATGAGACAGCTCAAATTCTTCCTGACAGCATGGATTACTTTCTGTCTCCCTACCTACACACAACTAGTCTAAGACACACACACATATATCTTTGTGCCTATGTGCATAGGTAGCTCAGAGGCTTCAGCTCACCTCCCTCAAACTCTGTCTGACAGTTCCCAGAGTTCTCCTTTAGGCTTTCTTCCTCATTGATGATGATGTTCTCAATGTCCTTCATGGTGAGGTGGTCACGGAAGGCGTAGAACAGGATGTGTTTCAGCTCCTCCAGGGTGATTCTCTGCATGTCGAACTGAAGGAGGAAAGAGATGAGGAGGAGATTTTTAAAAAGGAGGAGACCGTTTCCTTTCACATAAATAAGCTGTGCGTACGTGCCTGGCAGGGTTGTGCATGAACTCGTGTGACACATCCCTTCCACTAGATTGCAAACTTCAATAAAACCTTACAAAGAATGTCTCAATCACACTGTCACCCTAAGCTGTGGAGACCACGCACGTCCCTGTACATCTTACAGATGTCCCTGTAGCACATTTACTTTAATCAGAGCATTGCACAAAGTTGATGCATTGATTAAATTGAATGTGCTAGAGTTATGGTCTCAAAGTGATTTATTTATGGTTCTGTTTGAGTATTTACACAAATCAATCAAAGGCACAGACACACCCATATACGGACACACGCATCAGTACATTTAAAAACAAAGGTGTTTGAAGGTCAGAGCAGGAAGATGCACCCCAGCTGGAGAGCAGCGCTGCACTTGAGAGCAGCGAGGTGATTTAGTTGACTCTTTGTTAAGATCTGTAAAAGATGCAATTAAGACAAACAGAAATAAAACCTGATGTGAGCCAATAAACAAATCAGATGTCAGTAATGTGTCCTTATTGACTCCAAAGCTTCTTTTGAAAACATTTTCAGGAAAAAATAAAGAGCATTGCAGAATATGATCCTGACTCATAATAAAATCACAAAGAGGAGCGACTCCTGAGGCAGCTGCAAGGACAGGAATTAGTCTAAATGCTGCTATAAACTCATTATCTCATATTTACAATGTAAAGTCTGCTGTGCACACCTTCTGGATAAAAGTTTAATACCTTTATTTTAGAATTAATGGATTAAGAAACCCACAGTCAGGGTGCAGACAGAGTACACCTGTTTTCAGGGTTCTGAGTTTTTGGGATGTCCTGGTTTCCTTTAGCTTTGATTGATTCTGGTTCTGTATTTTCTTATTGCTGCTCTTCCTGGTTTGTTCCTTTATATTCACATTCTCAGGTTTTTAATTCTCAACTTCTGTTCTTGGTTCCAGTCTGTTTGCGGTTTTCCTTGAATTCCCATCCGCCATCCGGTCTGGCTCAGTCTTCGTCTCTGCGTTTGGGCTTTGGTCAAGTTAATCTCGTCTCCCTGTTCAGTGATGACTCTCTTCCTCTTTTATTTTGGAGACTGTTTATCTCTGGATCTTTCACTTCCTCCCAGGTCTTTATGTTAGTTATTCCCAGCTGTGTTCCCATCCTCTCGTTATCCTGTCTTTGTATTTATTTGTCTCCCTTTGTTGGGTACTCCTCCATGTTATGTAGTTCCATGTTTCTGGATGATTTGCTCATGTGTATTTTTGTATTTGGTGAAAGAGCTCAGCTTTAAAGCTGCTTAAAGTTTATGTCAGTCTCCCGAGTCCTGCATTTGGGTCCGGATCCTGCCTTGCCACACAGCCGACCTTAATGGGTTTTATATCATGTAACAGCTGTGTGGCAGGCAGGAAGGAGGACCCCAATGCAGGATACGCCAGGCAGGGATTAGACTTAAAATTCACTTTATTTACAGGAACAGAACAAAAGGCTGGACTAGACAGGCTAGTGCCAAAAAATGCTGCGCGAAATACATTAGACTGAAAAAAGCCAGGGAAACCAGGATACACACACCAGGGACCAGAAGACAACAACACGCACTGAAAACACCGGACTTAAATACACAGGAGGATAACGAGGGGAGTGAGAACAGCTGGGAACACAGGTGACGCTAATTACTATGAAAAGACCAGGGGAAGCAAAACTGAACACAACAGACAGGGACCAGACGACTATCAAAATAAAACAGGAAGTAAGACGAGGGAACAGAGACGCAGACCTGACACAGTATACAGGGAGAATCCAAGGGACTAGAAATAAACTAAACCTGCTGGAGGCTTTGTACCCTGCGGTCTACACCCCACAACCAAAAGAAACCCAGAACAGAACAGACAAAATAATTTCTAAACAACTTGAAGTCCATCACTCGACAGTGAGAAGGAATATTCACAAGTGGAAAACATTCAAGACAGTTGACAATCTTCCCAACAAGTTCACCTCAAAGCCAGACCGTGTAGCGCTCAGAGAAACTGGAGAAGCCCAGGAGCTACATCTACAGGCCTCAGTTAGCATGTTAAATGCTAAAGTTCATGACAGTAAAACGTTACTGAGAAAAATAACTCAGGTCCATTGGAAATCAATAAAAGCAGACCTATTTCTAATCTTTTCCTCTTAAAAATGTTTACAAACAACTGATTGAATACTCTCAGTATTTACCAATCAGGTTTCTTACTAAACTCATCAATGACCTGAAGATCAGCACTGACTCAGACTTCGTTCTGCTTCATCTCACTGCTGCCTCCAACACTGCTGATCATGACATTTTAATTCAAAGGCTAAATGATTCAGTTGGAGAACCAATCGAGAGCCGGTTCTTGATCGGTTCTCATATCTAGAAATAGATGTTTTTATGTTTCAGTTAGTTCTTTTAGATCTGCATAAATTCAAATTCAAATCGGGGGTTCCTCAAGGGTCACTTTTTGGTCCATTACTACATGTTACTTACTACAGCACGGTGGCGCAGTGGTTAGCACTGCTGCCTCACAGATAGAGTACCACCTGAAAGGCCTGGGTTTGATTCCACCTTGGCCCAGGCCTCTCCCTCTCTCTGTGTGGAGTTTGCATGTTCTCTTGCATGTTGCTTGTGTGGGTTTCCTCCGGGTACGCCGGTTTCCTCCCACATTCCAAAGACATGCACTTACTGGGGTTAGGTTAATTGGCTACTCTAAATTGCCCATAGGTGTGAATGTGAGTGTGAAAGGTTGTTTGTCTCTCTGTGTTGGCCCTGTGACAGGCTGGCGACCTGTTCAGCGTGTACCCTGCCTCTCGCCCTATGACAGCTGGGATAGGCTCCAGCCCCCCCGCGACCCTGACCAGGATAAGCGGAAGTGAATGGATGGATGGATACTACATGTTTCCACTTGGTAATATAAAGAATTATAGAATATTCTGCCATTCTTATGCAGATGATACACATTTGCATCAGTCATTTCCCTCCGTTGATCTCGCTCCTGTTCATAAATTAATAACCTGCATGACTGTTATAGCCCTGACTTCTGTGTTTAATTTAGGAACTCTATACTCTGGAGGATCTTTGAGACTCTCTGCAGGTCTGCACCTGGTTGGCTGAACCTGTGGGCTGGCCTGTTGATGTATCAGCTGCTGATTGGTCCCTACCTACATCTGGCCATTTAAAAAATCTGTTTCCAGCAGACAGCACCAGTGTTCTGGTCCTGACTGACCTCCAAACTCTGTGAAACCTTCTGCTAGGCCCTGTGCCCGTTAACCAGTTTGTATATTTTGTAAATAGCTTAACTCACTCACTGTGTATCTATCACTGAAGCAGAAGGTGTGAACTACCTGTTTGCTTTGTACAGAGACAAGACAAAAATATTTGCTGTTGGTCCAAAAAGTCAAAGAAAATGTATTCATATAGCAAAAGTTCAAGCTGACTCTGAGAAATTGGTCCATGTTTTCATATGAAGCCGGTTGGACTACTGTGACGCTCCATTAGCAGGATTATCGAAATCATCAGTAGGACGACTTCAGCTTGTTACTTACACACACATGGAAATTTGAACATATTACCCCAGTACTGAAGGCAGTTCATTAGCTCCCAGTTCAATACAGAATTACCTTTAAAATCCTTTTATTAGTTCATGAAGCACTGAGTGCTTTGGCCCCCCCCCAGTACATCTCTGACTTGCCAATTAGATCCAATTAGACCTCTCAGGTCATCAGGTGCACATCTTTTAAATATTCCCAGAATTAGATCCAAGTGTGTCTGTACAGTAAGAGAGGGACATAAGATGGGACCATCAGACCTCAGTAAGGGAAGGGGAAGTCTCTGGCTCTTAACAGACTGTGAATTTGGAACATTTTCAACAAACCCTGAACTGAACTCAGCGGTTATCACCTTTGCCACGGCTGGCAAATACACTGCCTTGAACCATCAGGTGGTTGGGCCTTTTCTCTGTGTTTAAGCACCTGCCTTGATACCCAGGTCCTACAGGGATGGGAACTAACCCAGTATGACCCTGAAGTTGTACGACAATAGCTCAATAACAACAATGGCAGCACAGTGGCATGGTGGTTAGCACTGTTGCCTCACAACTAGAAGGTCTGGGTTTGAATCTGCCTTGGCCCGGGCCTTGCTGTGTGCAGTTTGCATGTTCTCCCCGTGGGCTTTCCCCGGATACGCCGGTTTCCACTCACAGTTCAAAGACATGCAGTTACTGGGTTTAGGTTAATTGGTGATTCTAAATCACCCATAGGTGTGACTGAGTGTGAATGGTTGTCTGACTCTCTGTGTTAGCCTCAGGTCGTGACAGGCTGGCGACCTGTACAGCGTGTACCCTGCCTCTCGCCCTATGACAGCTGGGATAGGCTCCAACCCCCCCACGACTTAAACAGGATAAGCGGAAGAGGATGGATGGATGATCATAAAATAATTATATACAGAGTGTTCTGCAGTTCTCTCTATAAACCCCAGGCTAAGCAACTAAATTAATAATACTTTTAACACACTGTTGCTAACAGCAATGATTGCTGGATGAAGACACTATGAAACTGCCCCAAACACTGTTTTTCACCTTAAAACTCAAATTTCAGTCACTCTGATGGTCTGATATGAATACTGAGGACAGTCTGAGGCATGATGTCAACCCAAGTCGTCCTATTACAAAATATGAAATAGTTTTTCCTTCTCTGTGACTTTGTGTGTTTTAGTCTGGAGTTGACAAAAGCATGAAGTCTCCAACAAATTTCAATCAGTACATTTAAAAAAAAAATAAAATGTGACAGTTAAGGTCAAATCGTTCAACACTGCAGTAGAAAAATGATCAAATATGGCACAGCAATTTATAATAATCCTATAGTTTGCAAGTCAAGAGTACAGCGCATAGATCAAACATGGGATCCTTTGATGTGTGTTCAGTTCTCATGAGTGCTGGTCAGGTCTTCTGTTTTTGGGAGTGAATGGCTGCAGCTATAGCAGCTCCTGCTCTGTCCTCTTTAATGCAGACCTGTTAGTGAGGAGTGAGTGAAGTATGTTTGTGAGGTAACAATACGGCCATGTCAGTTCATGACTGAAAAACCTGGCAATATCCAAATTATGCAATATGGAGTGACCCTGCAGGAAATATGACGGAAACTTAAACATTTACATAAAATTGTACCTAAAATATGAATTCTAGTAGAAGACTCGCATTGCATTTGAAACTGAGATTGTTGAATGAGGTTTTCATATATTTTCAATTTATTTATGTGAAACAGCTGTTGTGATAGCCATGGCCTGGGAGGCCTGGGAGCTTGAGGGTCCTGTGCAGGATCTTCCCAGGACTAGTCCTAGTTCCCAGGACTGTGCTCTTTGAGAGCTCAAATGTTCAATTCAATTCAATTCAATTTTATTTATATAGCGCCAAATCACAACAAACTGTCGCCTCAAGGCGCTTTGTATTGTGGGTAAGGACCCTACAAATGTTGTTCCTGGAATCTGCTGGAGCCACTCCCACATTTTGGGGGTCACTATCCGAGTGTTCCCATCAGCACTGGGTCCACTGTTACCTTCACCTTCCACATCCTCTCTAGCTCTTCTCTCAACCTTTGGTATTTCTCATGCTCTTTCTTGATGATGCTATTGCTCCCTTCCTCCCTCTGAGGTTTGGCCCACTACTGATTTCTGTTCACTTCTCATTCAAGTTTTCAACACATTTGATCTCAGTTTGCAAATCCCAAATCCAGCTTGTGTTTGATGCACTCAGCAATATTATGATGAATGACACTCATCCAGAGAGTGAAGGATAACATTCACTGGACTTTCTGGCAAGTCCATTGGGTAGATAATTGCATAAATCACTGCATAAATCACACTTGGACACTTACCATCGATACCATTTGTTATCGCTCAGCCTTCTCAGAGTGAGCTAATGAACACTCACACCAATCACGTCTCAAATGTTAATCAGCCCTCAGGAAGATTCATTATCAGAGCTAATTAACATGTGGGGGGGTCAATGTTTCCTCTTTTCTTTGCCAGGTCATTAATCAAAGGTGAAAGTAAATGTAAATGTTGGCAAGACAAAAGTAAAATAGAGGTATGCAACAATAGATAAATTATATTTTAAAAAATCTGATTTATTATTTAAGAGCAGGAATAGTTAATCCAGTGGATAAGTAAATAGAACAGTGACAGAAAGTTCACCAGAAAAAACAAACACTAAAAAAAAAAAACCACTAAAAAATACGGGGCTTTTACTAAATATTTCTTCTGAAACCACAACAATGATACTGCAACAATTTGTACTTCATTAAAATAAAACAAAAAAAAGGACCTATAAAAAGCTAAAATAATAAAATATATCAATCATTTATAAGAATAACAGTAAGGACAAAAAGCTAGAAACTATAAGAATCAATAGTCAAACGGTGTTAGGTCCTTGATCAAACTCAAAGTATTCTATACCACCTATCTATAATGAATATATTTTTCAGATAATAGCCACAGAATTCAATATTCACAAACATACATAAACTTTAGCAATTTGGCAAGGTTTTGGTGAGAATAAATGGACACTTAGTAGCAGCCTAAATCAGCTGATGGTTCATGCCATGCAATCTCAAACAGACCCCTGCATCTGCAAGCCTCTTTGCAACCCGCCGTCATCCCCAGCCCAGCTTTTCCTTTTTCTGTCTTGGACGTAATCAGTGTCACATGTCTCGTAGTCAGTGCTTGCTCTGTTCTGTAACGGGGACATTGCTACCCTACAGCAGCAATCTTACAGCATAAAAAAGATGTTCTGCCTTCTGCTTCAGAAAAGGCTGCGATGCCTCACAGGCAGTGGAGCTGTTTATTTCTCCTCCCATTTCCCCCTGGAAGACACGGGAAGGATCTGTACTAAACAGACAGATCTACCTGGAGTGCCCCTGCAGCATCTGCCACTTAGAGTCACAGCCCAGCCTCTCCAAAGGAAAAGGTTGGTGGCCTAATTGTGTTTACCCAACCTTTGTGCAACCTTGCTTCCTAATAAAGATGAAATCGCTGGCACCCATCAGGAAACTGCCAGAGCTTCATTTGCTAAGGAAAAGAGGGATAAGCCAGAGGATAGATTTATTCACAGAGCACTACAGAAGATAAGAAAAATCCTTTTTATTTTCCCATATCCCACAGACTCTCAACCTACATTCACACTCAAGCATGGACTGACCTTTATGGAGAATATGGTGAAAGAAAGGGGAGTAGAAAAGAATTACACACTTGAACCTAAAGTGACTCCCACAGAAAAGACCTTTAGTAGGACACCCAGTGCTTCGTGACCTACAGCTTCATACTGGAGCCCACGCTGGAAACCTTCAGTCTTCTTTGTCGCACATTCTTCTCAGAAGTTCAGTCTGAAGTGCAATCACATGCCTCAGGCACACAGACTTTTAATGGAGACTTTGGAGAAGTTGGAAATGTCACATACTGTTAAGGTCTGCTGTGGTCAGAGCTCAGGAGGAGCCTTGTACTGAAATGAAACAGAATCCTAGACAGAGCGACGAGATAAGACATGAAGATTCACATGGTCACAGAATCTGAATGTATGATAACAGAGATGCATCATTCATTAATCCTATATGTGAAATTTTGACTCATCTAAGGGATATACAATAATTTTCCCTTAAACTTCCTCCACCTGCGTTGTGCAGCCACACAGAGCAAAACAATATAAAGAGGAAATCAAACAGAATTACAAACCACCTCTCCTGCTTGCCAGCTTTGCCTCTTTTCCAGTATCAAAGAGCAGAAGAGGTGCAGAGTACACTGGTCAAACTGGGATCACGTTTGGTTTTTATGACTGGAGTCACAGAACTTTAGGGTTGCGTGTTTAATTCTGCAACGTTATTAAACAGTCTTATGTTTGATCCGAGGTTTAAAAAGACATTAACTACAAGAGTCCTTGAGTCTCTCCAAAAATTCAGACTAACTATTAATCAAGCTCGGTGTGAGGAGATGCACTGAGGCCGACTTGCTCACACAGGCCGTGAACTTTCATGACTTTCCCCCCAATCTCTTGAATATCCGTTCTTAAGGCTGCAAAGTGGATTTGGGATTGTGGCTAAGGAAGAGGAGAGAAAGCCATGTTCATCTTTACACCCGTAAATGAGGCGTACGCAGCTGCTCACACACACAGGCGGTGAGAAGGTGCCAAGAGCCAGCATCCATCCATCTGCTGAGTTCAGCCCTTTGCAGTACAGCCAAATTATAGAGCTGCAGATAATGCTCCCCACACACTGTAGAATCCAATTATATGCATTTGCTAATGTAAATCTAATGCTATAAACTCGCAAGTGCTATTTTTTCAAATGGCAGAAATATTAATGCCTTTGAAACATGCTGCAGTTGAGGAAGCACACTCTTGCAGTTTGGTTTGAATGAAGAAGAACATCCTCTATCCTCCTTTTAATGTACACGCCATCTCTGGAAATATGACATTTTTCCATTTTCAGTGTCAGAAGTTGATTATAAGAAGTGTGAGGTGGTGAATTGCAGGGATCTGATTGCACTAGGGTTTCCATCACCTCCTTTCTTTTGTTGCAGGGCAACGTGACAGTAACAGAAACTGATAATGCAGACCGTGGACGCTGCTGCCAAGCTGGAACAAGGAGAGCTCTGGGCTCTGGAGGAGGATCTTAGACCAGCTTGAGAGACGAGGCTGACTGAGCTACAAATATGTTACAGATGGAAATCCTAGATTTTCACAAGCCAAAAGGCTTTTAAATAACAAAAGGTTACAGTTGATTCAGACACCTGGCATGACCTCTGAAGTGGCAACACTGAGAGGAGGTTTATACGTGAACAATAGCCTGTGTCGAGGGCTGCACCGCACCGTCTGGACAAGAAAAGCCAAAGAACTGAAGTGCGTTTGCAGTCATTAAACATTGTCTTTACATCGTGTGCGTGCATCAGTATCAGGGCAAGAGTTAGAAGGGGAGTTTGAACCAGCTTCACTTCAATACACCTATTAGATATTCTGACCTTAACTTAAATGGGAGGTTATATTAGTAATGTATTCCTCCCAGCTATGAGCTGCTTATTGATCCTTTTAATGTTATTAAAATGATGTTCATTGGGTTGTGAATATTTTTCTAAACTGATGTGTATCAATCTTACCAAAATAAATAAAAATAAAACGTAAGGAAATGGAAATAACCGGAACACTGACGGTATTCTTCAAACCACTCATGAAAAAGTATTACTCTTTAAATCTTCAGGTCAGTGCCTGAACTCGGATGTTTTTTTGCCTCTTTTTGGAATAATCTTTGCTATAAATTCAAGCATATTTACTGCTCTTAAGTTACAGGAGTTGTTCCGATTATGACAATTTACAAAGGCTCACCATCATCATAGACATCTAATTAGAATACAGGGAATTAATAAAGCACTGAAATTACAGACCTTTGAAAGAAAATGTGTTTTCTAAAGTAAATTACAGTCTGAACACAAATGGAAAAAAACACCACAAACTGGATACTGGAAGAAAACAAAAGCAGTGCTGAAGACTAAAATTAGACTGAAACAGCCCTCTTAAAAGATACAGAAAAGTCCACATTTAACTAATTTAGTAAGTAATAAGTAAATAAGAGTAACAAAAACTGCTTTTACCAGAACTGCTCTCTCATCCAAAGGTAAGAGTGTGAGCAAAAAGGTGGTGCAGTCATTAAATAAGGAGTGAGTAGGTGAAGGTAATCAGGATGATTAGGAGGGGAAAAACAGAGGCTAAGAGTGACGAGGAACTTAAAGGTAAAGGACGTGAGAAAGAGGAGGAAGGGAAGAGAAAGTAAAGACAGACTTAATTCCAGTATGGCCCCGAAACACTCCCTACACACTTTCACACTGTTTGTGCATTTGCATTGAGTGGAAACAGGTGAAAAAGTGCAGTCACACCTGGTAAAGGAGCACATTTGTTTTGTACAGTGAGAGGTCAAACACCAGCAAATAAAAATATGCTGCAAAAGATGTTGAATAAAACACAATAGAAGTTAAAATAAAAACAAATCTCACAAAACCCAATGGAAATGTTTCCAGGGTCCAGACTGAACAGCTGAGAAGTGTTATTTCAATATTTCTATTGTGTTTTATTCAACTTGGATTGTGTTTTGTGTGGTTTTCTACTTGTTGGTGCTTTCTTAAGTTGCAGTGCGTTTGACCTCTCAGGGCCACCGTAGTTTTGTGTTAAATATGGATAAAACTCCACACTTACAGGTATGACTCACAGGTATGTGATTATTTCAGTAAAACGGGTTTTGTGAAAGTTCTGCATGTTTGCACAGCTTTGCACACATGTTTGAACAGTGCTGTATACATTTGTTTTATTTGTTAATATAAATGCTAATGATGAGGGAACCAAAAAGAATGATTAGGAGCATTTTGTAAGTGTTGGATTTATTGCCTGAATGGCATTGTAACCAACTAGCTTCATTTTAAAGCAAGTTCGGGGCCTGATCTTAAAACATCCATCTGACAGCAGCATAAATCACTGCAGATGCTGTTTGTGAGCTCAGGTCTCCATCGGAGAACAGAGAGAGCGCCCCAAAGCTGGCTGCTGTATTTCTACCCCACCCCTTAATTAAGAGACCCGTCAGCAGCCGTGAGCGTGACTCCACACAGAGGTACACTTGTTGGGCGGTTTGGGCCGTAAAGTAAAGAGAATAGAAACCTTCACCAGCACTGTGTGTGTAACCTGTAAGGCAACTCGGGTTAGTCAATTATTTATGCCCTCCTCTGCTCAACACCCACGTCCAACATGCACACACTCTCTTCCCTGTTAAAACGAATGCTCAGCATCTTTATTGATCTCCGCAGCCTATCTGTGTCCGTTAAAAGGCCCGAAGCCTTCAGGAGAAATTTATGTCTCCATTACCGCTGCGTCACCCAGCCATCAAAGGCCAGAAGATTAAGTGAGAAAAAAAGAAAACATAACATGCGCCGTGAGGGTAACAACAGGGGGAAAATGAATTGTAGCTAATTTCTGGAACCAATCATGGAGTGCTGGAATTGACAGAAACATCGGCCACATGGGCCACTGATGAAAATGACTTGGACTGAGATTCCCATCGACCAAAGAAAGGTCTGTAACCTCTACGCTCCAGTGAACATTTCATTATAGTCCCGTGACCAACAAAAGGTTAAAAAAAAAAATCCTCATGCAGTCACGCACAACTTCATAATAATATCTGATTGAAGCGGTGCAGCTAAATGTTCATATCAGGTATTTAACAGTCTGTGAATCCTTCAGGGAAATCTCTTTGAATCTTAGTACAGAAAGCAACAGCTTCTTTTCAAGAGGTTCGCTCACTTTTCATCTGCTGTGAGTGCAGTGACACGAAACCTGTGCCAGCAGTGAATCAAAAGGACAGCAGACTTTAGACAGCTCATCTCACAGGCAGTTTGAGGAAAATAAGGAGAGAAGGGGAAATGCCTAAAGCTATCAATAGCCAATTACTGTTAGTATGATTAATCAAGGTGGAATTACTCCCATTAACCCCCGGACTGGAGCGGACTAGACGAGCAGCCTGAGGGTCACTGCCCTCATTATTGGGTTTCAGTGGATCTATGTGGTCTGCCTCGTGTAATTCATTACCTTTACTGCAGAAGAATGAACAACAGAGGAGACAACAGGGAAGAGAGGTGGAAGCTATAAGAGCGAGCTCGGCATAGCGAGAGACACGCAAAGATGTGGACAAAAACTAAATAAATCCTGAGCACAGTTTTACTCGGAGTTTTGCTGTTCAACTGTTCGATAGCTGAAAGTTTAAAACATTGGTTAATTAAACCCACAAGGTAGCAGGACCCGTGCTAAAGTGGAACTGAGGATGTACTGAATTTCTCATCTGAAAGTGGTTAAAAAAAATCTAATTAAAGTTCAATCCAAGCTGAGAGAAGTTCTTTACATCCGGTAGTACAAAACAGGCAGCTCTAACTTCCAATTTCAACTTCAGGTTATATATAGTAGCAATTCACAACAAATACACCTTACATTAAATTACAAAGAATGTGTGTGTGCGTGTGTGTGTGTGCATGTGCATGTGTGTAACCAATCAGGGGGAAAAATGAAACTAATTTAAATGGGTGGAATTTTTGTTGGGAAGTAAAACAAGACTTTGCTGATTGTCAAGCTAAAAATAAGTAAATGAATAAATCAATTTTTTTTTTTTTATAGTTGATGGTTGATTAAAATTATGGGGTGTGGGACATCTGAAACAGGGGGGTGCTGGAAAAAAGCACTCATACAGATGCAGGGGAAAGCTGAACGATCTGCCCACCTGCTTATTCGTGTATCGAAGATTAAAATCATCTCCAAAGAAATGTTTTGGTACGTCGAGGACTGCATCACCAGGCCAGGGGAAAAGCGGGTTCATGCAGTATTGTGAGTTCAGCTTGCATAAAACTAGAAGCGTCTCATGAAAATAAACGCATAAATAAAAACTAGAAGGTTTTGTGAATGAGGAGCAAATCTTTTGAAGTCATATGCATCCATATTCACTCTTCATCCTGCCTGTCTGCAGGCCTGACGGCACTTTGAAGTGCAGCTCGGAGAATAAGGGTACAGCAGCAGCACCCAGCAGCGCTGTGAAATGATGAAGAGTGGGAAACAGACCTATGTCTTTTTGATTACATTTAGCTGACAAATGACTTTCTCCACATATATCTAAATAGGGCTTTACACTGTGATTACTTAGTAGATAAAAATGAAAGAAGATCCCCTCAAGGAAATCAGTGTCAGTGTGTTGTAGTCAAAGAATTTATTCTGATTGGCAGACGCATCATTAAAATTCTGGACACTCAATAACACAAACGCTCCTCCACTGTGTGCCTGTGTGCGTGCACATGCAACTCTGTGCGCACTTTAAGTCAAGCAATTGTGCAGAAAACACAGCGATGTGGTGCTGACACTTCTCAGAGCTGCAGACTGGATGAGAAGGAGCTGTAATGAAGTGAATCACCGAAGGAGCCGAGCTGACTCACACGTAATTAAAGCTACATGGAACATAAGGAGGATGAGTTAGGAGGGAAAAAAGGAACAAAAATGTCATATAGTGTACACAAAAAAGAGGCTCCAAACGATGAAGGGAGCAGGCAGAGGCAGGAATCAAATTAAGAGTTGAAGCTTTCACATTTCAGCAGGCCTGAGGGTGTGTGTGCTGCTTCTCCACAAGCAGCAGAACTTCAAACAGCAACGCTCTTGTTTCAGAGCTACGAGGAGTCCTCAGCCTTACAGCACGCCAACTGTGCTCATCACAGACAGCGTGCATGTGGATGAAGGCATTTTAAGCTTAGTACAGTTACATGTGTGCACTGCATACAGTGTGTTCTACATTAAATAAGGGGATCCTGCTCCCACTGCAGGCTGTCACTTTATAATCAGTAGCAACATGAGGTTATGTATCTTGAGAAGAGCGTCAGTGTTCCCAAAGATTATGAAAGGGCCAACAATTAAAACCGATGCAGCCTCTCTGCTTTCTGGATTCTGCATTTTGAATCTTCAACATTAGCATTTGCTGTTTTTGAAGACTGAAGTGACCATATTTAGAAACAAAGGTAAAGTGCTAACTCATCAGCACTTGGTTAACAAGCTGCATAACTGCATCACGCAGACACTGACACCTGCTAATAAGTGCTAACAGACCAACACTAAAATTTTAAATAGTCAAACACCGACTTCTTGCTTACAGCCCAAACAAGAACTCAGATAACTATCAGATACTTAAAAGGCTCCAAAAGGCATCAACACCACCAGCACCGTTCAGAGGTCCAGGTCAGTAAGTGGAGCAGACGGTGATGGGCTGCAGCAGCCTGTGTTGGCACACCTGTCGACCACAGTGACCATGCTCCTAGCTTTAAGGCTCAGAGCCAAAACTGTCACAGAGGGGGGATTTCCCATGCAGATCAAAACTGTAAACATGCTATTTTTATGGCTGAAGTTGTGCATAAAGAGACATTTGAAGAACTACATTATTTGGCACTTGTGCACTGGCTTCATTTTTCAGCTACTTGGTCTTGACCAAAGTCAGCACTTCAAACTCATGTGGAGGTCACCCTGAAAACACAGCTCCATCTCACAGAGACACTGAAGGCCTCAGAGGAAAAGACTCTGGTCAGGGATCAAAAATAATGTCCTTCTTGATGCACGATAGCACTTAAAGGCTCGGTGCGACGGAGACAAATCGAGTCATTTTCACTTTGATAATCCTCCATAATTCACCTCCAAACCTCTGTGCTGGGATGTGAGGAGGAGCACATCAGAGGGACAACACTTATAGTAGATCAGACTGCTGGAAGGTGGGGGGTTAGGTATATGGAAGGAAATGGATTACATGTGCATGAGTGTGCACGTGTGGGCGTTGATTAGCTGTCTGTAACGCCACGTCGCTGTGCCACCCTCATTGCTATTTGAGGCCATGCCTGGCGAGGGAAAGTGATTTTTCTCCCTTTTCAACCTTCCCAGCCGGGACGTGAACGCCCTTAGAGTGTGTTTACATCCCGCATGTTGGCCTTGAATCCATCAAACACCCAGCAGCTGCTTGTTAGAGAAGTGCTGGCTCTTCTTGCAGTACCTGCCCGGAGCAACAGTTCTTCATCAGGGGATATCTTCATTTAAATTTCAGTCATTTAGAAAGGCAATTTGAGAAACTTGGAATTATGTCTACTGGCTGCAATGAATGAGAAAGAATGATTGAGGACATTTAATCAAATGTATCTGCTGGGCATATTCAAATGTTTCCATTCATTACTTGATCAGAAAAAGAAAGAAACTCTCAAATCAGTTCAAGCCTGCTGTATTATGAAGGTTTGGATATTATCATAGGCCATGTGAACGGTCACAGGAGGACGAGCTAAACGACAGCAGCACAGCAGCTGTTTATGTTCAACACTCCACTTCAACAACAAAACAGCAGCCATATGAAAGCAGTGTATGAACAGATACTTTGCTGTGATTGGTTGTTAACAGAGGCAGGAGAAAAGCTCTTGCAAACCATTGCCTTCTGGTGGGCTCTCAGAAACCTGCGGAGACCTTTCAGTCAAAGATGTAAATTCAGTTCAGAGGTTTTTGTATATTATTTTTAGCTACCACTCAGCAGCAAAACAGTTTGAAGAAAAAAAAAAATTCAACAGGCCCCATTTGTCCATAACTCACCCATTTACCTGATGCAGAGCATCATCATCATCATCAGCTGCCTCTGAGAGCAAAACAGCCAAACACAGCAGATTAGAGCAGCGATGGAGCCTGATCCAAGATTGTGATTAAATTAGGATGCCGCTGATTATGATTATTAGTTGCTGGTTGGAACCATTTTTCTTTGCTTTTCAAAGCTACATGGAAGAACACCACAGAAGGAAAAGTGAAAACGAAACACAAAAATATTGTTAAAAAATGTTCCAAACACCTGATTCAATAAAGGTTTGTAATAAGAATTTGGCTGCCCCAACGGATAAATGAAACTGAACTGTCATTACTGAGACATCACAACTGGAAAAGGCCATTATGATATGATATGATATGATATGATATGATATGATATGATATGATACAGCATGTGATCTCACACACACCCCAGAGAAAACCAGAGCACAGAAACAATTACAGAGCACAGGGCAGACCCTCACTTCCAGGATAACTCTGCAGGGCCAACACAAATATTAGCCTAATCCAGCCTGTCTCTAGAAAAATCACTGCGACATGCATATTAGTCATCACAGATCATTTTTCTAAAGTCATTATAAATCCAAAATTGTGCCCTGGCGGCAAGGGGAGGAAAAAAGATGAATGGATCTGATTTAAGATGAAAGTCAGAGACCGTGTGTCTAAATGATCCGAGAGCGCTACAAGCACACAACACAAAAACTTTAACGTGACTTAAACTGACTTTAAAAAGAGGCTTTTAACAACATGCCAAACTGTTTATCACAGTCACATTTTATAGTTTTGAATAACAAATAATTCTTTGTTCATGTGTCTCAAAATGATGAAGGCAGATGCTGAGGTAGAAGAAAAGCTTTTGAGTTATTGAGAAACAGATTCAAAGGGATGCTGGGCTCTGGACCGTAAACAGCAGTGCTTACAGCGGTTAACTTGTGGCAGCTTCACTGCAAATAAAATGAAGGAATATACGTTTCAGTCACCGGGTGCAAACATTTTGCCCAGCAGTACCAAAATGAAAACAGAACTTTACTCCCAGCTGGTTTATTTATTCTGATCATCATGCTGCCTAAAAGCAGCAAAGCCATCTCAGCCTCAGAGGAGTCACAACCCTGAACCCTAACCCTGACCCCTGACCCCACTGCACCTCAGAGAAACCAACCCTAAAGAAAGATTAGCTGATATCTTTACAGTATGCACTATTTTATTACATAGTTAATGTACACAGAGGTGCTCCAACATTTTAAAAACTACCAAATCAGGCTCTGGTATCTTTGGCATTACCACATAATGAAACTAGCTTTTATGTATATTATCTCACTGTCTTTAAAAATAGAAAATAGGATGACAAATAAAATGTATATAGATCTATTTTACAGAAAATAAAATTAGGATTAAATGAACAGTTGCATTCATGTGAGGCATCACAGGTTAGTTAACAGTAGTTAATCAGAGCTTCTCAGTGTCTCTTTGGTAGGATTACTGTATACACACATAATAAATTCAGATAGCATCAACCATTTAATGAGAATAGAGTGAAAAACACTGGAGATACTTTTTGATTTTTACAGGACTGAATGATTGAATCTAAATGCTGACGCCTCTGTGCCATAAACCATATTCAGTCAAAGTAATCAGAAAAATATTCTTATTAAGTAAAAAAAAAAAGACACCAGGAAGTCAAACAATAACAGCCAAACTTTGTCGGTGTATGTTTTCTGATTCAAAGTGGGTGTGCAGCACGCAGGATAATTATAGAGCACATGGCTCTAAAATAAGCTAACCCCTGGAGTTCTGTCAGAGTCACTCATTGCTCCTGCCTGTCAGTTTTACTTGTGAGAAAGACGACTGTTATTAACCAACAGCGCTCCTCAGATTTTTGTCCTTTTATAAGCACGGCCATCTGTGAATGCAATATGATATTAAAAGCTGATGGACTGATAAATTCCAGAGCACCACAGTGAAAAGCCCACAGCCGAAATCCCCGATCATCTCCGTCCTGTTCAGATCCTTTTATTTATCCGTTTCCACGAGGCACACGTTTGTCCAACAATGAGGAAAAGTAAAACAACTTCAGTCTGTGGCAGAGAGTCTCAGGAGGGGACAGTTCAGTTTTTGTTTACAGTAAAACTGGCAAATTTTCATATCATACACACATTACGGTTTTGTAAGGTGAATAGTTAATATAGTCAGATTTGGAGGAGAGGTGCCCAGAAGGAACATAAATAAATAAATCAGGATTTGTCGATGTGTGTGTCTGAGTCACTGTGTTTAACTGAAGCTACGATCAGCTGATGAACTGCTGTGTTTTTCTTTCATTCCTCTATGATGGCCGGTGTGATTGTGTGAAACGATGGTCTTAAAGAAGCCTGCACATAATGTTTGCTGTTACTGATCACAAACAGCTGATTCAACAGAACTAAAGAGTCAGACAAACTAATTTATTTTTTTTGGTGCCGTCAGGACCGCAGAAGTCTCTGCCAAGTTTCCTCCAACAAGAACTGCTTACATGGATCGAAAAAGAACATTAGCATAAGCTTCCTCTGGTTTATTACCAGTGCAGGGAGCTGCTTTGTAGCATACGCTCTCAAAAAAATGAAGTCCTTGCTGCACCTCTGGGGCAGAACGACTTGTTAGCCTCTAAGGGAAAACTGTTGACGGGGGGGATTATTTGTACCCTGGTGGTTTGCACCTTACAGAAACCAGACTGTACTATTTCACACCTTTTATGTGACACTTTATGGGGCATTTCAAGACTGACTCATCACTTAAAGCTTTATCTAATGCATATCTGGACAAACACTTAAAACACACTCAAAACCTTCTTGCTGTTAGGCAGCAGCACTCCCCACTGCACCACCGTGCCGCTGACACACAAGACAGATACAGAATAAAACTTGTTGGAATGTATTAAATGTTTTCATTTAATAAAATAAACAAGGACACATTCAAATCTCAAAACATATGGTATATTTAATATTTTACCCAATTTTATTTTGTATTTTCTGAACACAGACTCTCCTGATATTTAAGCTCAGAACCTTGGATAAACAGTGCATTTTACCTTTTTGATAAAGGTATACACCATTACTGTACCTTGAGGTTCGCTACAGTAATTGAATCATGTGATAATTCTCAGGAACACAACCTGACCTCTGAGTCTGCACACCCAATGACAGCTGCATTTCTGCTGTTCTTTTTCAGAGCCATTGTTCTGTACGTTGGCTTCTCGGCATAAATTACCATCTCAATGATGAGTCACAATCCTGCTCAGGGATTAATTAGCACAATGCAAGGTACACTGACCTGCAATTAAAAGCACAGAGGAGCTCTGATCTCCTATAACAAGGATTCCCGACATCTCCAGGAATTTTCACTCAAAGGCATGAAGTCCTTCCACAGGAAAAATGAAAATCTAAAATAATGCCAATCTAAATCAACCAGGCGTTGAAAAATGTTTTCAAGAACATTCATTGTTTTGTTTACTACTCATTTTTCTTGTTAATTACGCTGCTGCTTATGAGCTTTAATGTTCGCAGTTGTTAAAATACAAGCTCATAATTATCTAATGGCGTAATTAGATACATTAACAAACTGTTCAGGAGCAGATACAAGTGAGTAGGAAAGTGAGTGTGTGACAGCAAGTGAATCATTATCCCATCACCCCAGCTGGTGAGGATGTGACACTTTGCCTGATATTACTGGGATGAGAAAATCTCTCAGCCGAGCCGAGAACGGAGCTACTCTCAAGGTTCAAAAAGCCTGAACCAGAACAAAATATCAGGTTGATGTGAGTGCAGGGTGTGCTTGTGTCACACTCCTGCTGAATGAGGTGAGCACAGAAAACAAACACTGGCACAAAGCATAAATCTGTGAAATGCTCTCAAAAGCTTTGATAACTCTGGATTTTTATGTTACATGGAACCCTTACAGCCAAATGTTATCAGCACTGAGCACGTCACATGTCCTCTTCAAGATTCAGGTTCACTGAAAACTCCTGGGTGTTCATGGGGACTTTGCAATAAAGAAAGACGATCAGTCACAAGGCTGCAAAGGTTTATGGATTTATAAAAACGCTCCAAGAACTTTGCTCCTGCTCCTTTATGCCTGCTTGGCTTTCTTTGATGGCTGTAAAGGTTCCTGCACTTGTGGAGCTTCACTAAAACCTTTTCTTTCAAACCATCTCATCACGTGACACATGTACCGTTTTCCAACATGAATTTACTCCTTTTATTTCACTGAATTCAGATGTGCTAAATGAATAAGTTAGTGCAGATTTTAAGAAGTTATGCAATGAAAAGTTCTGGGTAAAAATACTATAAGCGCGATCAGAGACGGCTTTGATTGGTTGTGAAGGCAGTACAGAAGCTTTTTATGGACAGAGAAATCAGCAGAATTCATTTCTGGGCTCATTACATCCTTCTTGGTCAATAAGAGCAGAAACAACTGTGAAAAACAAAATACATGCATTTCCATTGCATCCTACTTGCAGTATCACACATCAATGCAAATATCTCAAATCAGCCAATCACAGGGCAGCAGCTCAATGCATTTAGACATGTAGAAGTGATCAGTGGGACCTGCTGAAGTTCAAACTGAGCATCCAAATGTGGAAGGAAGGTGACTGAAGTGCTGTTATTAGTAGACAGGCTGGTCTGAGTATTTCAGAAACTGCAGATCTGCTGGTTTTTCCCCACGAAGCATCTTCAGGGTTTACAGAGAATGGTCCAAAAAGATAACATCCGAGTGAGCGCCAGATCTCTGGGAGGAAATGCCTTGATGATGTCAGAGGTCAGAGGCGAAAGGCCAGGCTGCTTCAAGCAGACAGGAAAGCAACAGTAACTCGAATAACCACTCGTTACAATCAAGCTATGCAGAAGAGCATTTCTGAACACGTCGAACCTCGAAGCAGCTGCTGTGACAGAAGACCACACCTGGTGCCACTCGTGCTAAGAACGGGAAACCGAGGCTGTAATTCACACAGGCTCACCAACAACAGAAGATTGGAAAAGCTTTGTTTTTCTCGTCTGAGGAGTCTCGAGCTCTGCTGTGATATTCAGATGGTAGCCTCAGAATTTGGCATGAACAGAATGAAACCATGGCTCCATCCTGTCTTGTATCAGGTGGTGGTGTTGGAGTGGTGTGGGAGCTATTTTTCTTGGCACACTTTGGGCCCCTTAGTACCAACTGAGCATGACTTAAACACCACAGCCTAACTGATTACCTGTGCTGACCACACCCACCCCTTTATGACCACAGTGTACCCACCTTCTGACAACTGATTCCAGCAGGATAACACTCCATGCCACAAAGCTCAAATGATCTCAAACTGGCTTCTTGAACACGGTGTGTGATGCTATACTAACCAAAATCTCAGAGGAACAGTTGGTGACTCTATGCAACAAAGAATTAAGGCAGATCTGAAGGCCAAGGGGGTCCAACATGGACTACCAAGGTGTACCTAATGATGTGGCTGGCAAGTGTATATCATCGTCCCATTTTATACCCAAAAGCTACTGAAAAATGAAAATCTCTTACTTCGTGATGATAACTATGCATGCCATTCTCCAAGTCCAACTTTTAGTGCAAATATTCTGTTTCCTACTGTCTTCTATTATTATAAGTGTGAAATATTATCTTTGTTTATCCCTGAACCATAATTATAGCAGTTTTGCTCAGTTACCATCAGGGGGGGAAATCCCAATGACTTCCCCCTCATCCGGGTCATTTGTCTTCCTTGAGTCTGGTTCTGCTGGAGTCTCCTCTTTGAAAAGCGATTGTTTTCTCTGGCTCTGTTACCAAATGCTTGCTCAAACGGAGTATTTGGGCTGCTCTCTGTAATATTTTAATATTTTTACCTCACAATTTAAAGTGTCCTAAGATGCCTATTTTTGTGAGTTGGCAACAGATGAATAAAACATAATTTATTGGAGGGGTGGCACAGTGGTGCATATGGTTAATGATGCAATCATGTGATCTGACAACCTGGGTTTGAACTTTTTTGTGGAGGGTTTGCATGTTCTCACATATCCGAGAATATATTAGGTTAATTGGTGATAGCTGAACAGCGATCAGGGTCTCCATGTTAGGCATGTTCAGGGTGGACCCTGTTTCTTGCCCAGCTGGGATAGACTCCAACCTCCTGCAACTCTAGCTGGATAAGTAGTTGAGAAAATGGATGGAATTCAACTGAAAAGGATGTGACAGCTAAAATATTAGCATGCACGGGTAATTTGCACATAAAGGCCTAAAGTGGGATTCAGCAGGTGAGGGAGCCCCAAGATCGGTTGTAGTGGTTCAGTGTGGGGAACAGAAACGCGACTCACAATAATTTCTGTAGCTCCAGTAGATTTTGTGTGTGTGCAGGCTGTGATCAGCTGACATGTGCTGCTGCTGCTGCGCTTTGTGGATTTACTGAATTCAACAAGATGTAAGCAGATGTTTCATGAGCTGATGTACACTGACAGCATCCTGTTTACTGTCTTTACACTGACAGTTTGCAGTTGGTATAAAGGCGGGATTCTGTGAATGAATCTCGGGATCATCAGCTTAAGTTCAGTCTCGTCTCTGCTGTGCCTGAGGAAACTAACTGACCGTGAACACCACAGCCGCTGTGCAGCAGTCAGACACAGAGCTTTACTGTGAACTCAGCACAGCACGAGCTAAACTGTTCATCCTGCACTAAACTGACGAGTATCTTCATGCAACCTTTGAATACCAAAGTTAGTATACCTCAGTTTGTTCTGCAGAATATTTCACTATATGAAAATACATAATTTATGAGAATACATCATATACAGATCCAGTAGCTGTCCTACATCTCTCTGCACCTCTGAGTGACGTTATCTCGTTCTTTTCTCTCCTACAGCTGAACAGCAGCTGCACCTTTAGCTGGCAGACACACTTTGTAAATGAACTGCGCAGCAACAGTTTGTGTGTTTGCTGATATTTGTTGATAGATTTATTGATAACTGACAGAAACGCTGCATTTGAAATGAGCTGCCACAACATGTTACTCTGCTGTGACCACAACTTACTGACATGTCTGCCAAAAAGTTATTTCCTGTGTTTTAATGTGTTTTTATGTCTAATATCTTTGCTTATGTTGGTAAATAGGCTGTCGTCAACAGGACTTAAAAAAAGGTTATATATAAAATGATGAAATATCCTATATTGCAAGAATCTTTATGACTGCATTATTGTACCTACTCTGTATCCTATATTATAATCTATTCTGTCCTTTTGGCCATTTAAGGTATCTTCATAGGTTATATTTGGTGCAATTTCTGCTGCCCTCTTGGCCTGATCGCACTTGAAAAAGAATTAATTTTTAATATCACAGATATTTTTTACCCAGAAAAATAAAGAATGTATAAAATTTGTTTTGCCAAAAACTGACTGCAGCTTCTACCTTGTGGCTCAGAATGACTTGATATCATTCATGAGATGTATATTTGACAGATTGTAGACACGTTTGGCACGACTGGCACACTTTAACCCCTGAGTCTAGTCTAGTATAAATGATACATAAATTATATGGCTTTGACGCTTTCATCCCTTTGTATGCAGTGATGGAGGACACGCCGGTAAGATCGGCTTTTGTGTGTTGTTGTTTCTCCATTTAGGCTCAGATCAGTTTGATGTTTGAATGCGCAGTGATGTGAAGTAAAAACTCCACTCAGACACGAGCCGGCTTTGAAAATGTAATGAGTGGAAAGTTCAGATATTTGTGTTAAAACGAAGGGAGTGAAAATAAATAGTCAAGTAAAGTAGAAACGCCTGAAAATTCTACTTAAGTACAGTAACAACATATTTGTACTTCATTATGTCCCACCTCTGATCACAGCTTACATTAATTTGGAACTAAAGATTAAAGATGGCCTCTTTAGCAGAGGGAGAAAAAGGCCTGAAATGATGTTTACTTTTCTTCAGTTTTTAAACTAATACAGTAAAAAAAAAATCTGACACAAATAATGTGCACTCGTTTCATTGTTACCACCTCTGTCTCATCTCACACAGTCATTGTGTTTCCCTCCTGTTAATGACACTGAGCACTGCATCTTCAATGAGTCAAACTAGAAGGCATGAAGCATCATCATGAAGAGAATCCATTTCTGCTCTGTTATATATTTACTGAATCTGATACATTTTTTAACCTGTTTATGGAAATGCTTTTTTCTAAGCATGTAAGAGCTGTTGATTGGAAGTGCTGATTCTGAATTTTAATGATCGGGGCGTGATGAGCCAGCGGCATGAGCTGTTTGAGCTGATGGTTTATTCAGTGTCTGCTGAACTGTTGGGTAGGCTTTTGAGCTGATAGTGTTATTTTTCTCTATGTATACTTGCATCGTTAAGATCATTTCCATTTTTCAATTGTCCCACAAAAGTTACGCTGCATGCTGCTTTCAGCAGAGCACATGCAACATTTTTTTTGAGTAAAAAGAAACAAACTAATGTATTTAAGGAGGATAACTGAACACTGAAAAACGTCTTTAAATAAGGCTCAGTCATATACCCCAGTCTATTAACAATAAAATAAACTGGGCACAAAAGTGTAATATCTCAAGCACGTAATCATCTGTGAGGCGTGTGGAGAAATAATTAGGATAAATCGTGGTCTGAATGCGCTCCACACGTCTGATGAGGTGTTTGAGTTCTGCTTCATCTTGACTTGAAATGTGAGTTTGTTGGGGCAGGAGCAGCAAAGTGTAAACCACAACCAGTTTTACTGAAGGGTTCAAAATAAATAAATATTTTCAAGCCAACCACTCTCCTTTACAAGCCAAGGTCACCGCGGCGGCCAAATGTGGCTGGCATTACATTTGCCGGCCTGCACTCATACCTCTAAAGACTCGTGGTGCAAACCACGAGCTCGTTCCCCTGAGGGAAAAGCCTGGGTCAAGCTGATGATTGCATCAGGGGGACAGGCCTGCCAAGTGTTACTATCAGTGCCAAACGCTCTGCTCTTTCCCTCACACATGCTAGATTTGTCTACGTGCCCATTCAGGCTCTGTCCTCCATTCTATTGTCTGTGTATTCAACTCGAACTCACTCAAAGCTGCACTGACATTTTTTACTACTGTGCTCAGATTCTCAGAGCCCCTTATGCTGTGAGTCAGTCACAATATAACTCAAAGGAGATCAGATGATGTATATTAAACATTCATTTTGCACTGCTCCTCAAAAAAGGACAGAAACAGTGTGGAAACTGAGTTGAATTCAGAGGACAGTATTTCACTGCAGAATCCATTAGTACACAGAGTACCTGCTCCAGCTGGACATTAAATCAAACACTGATTAAAACTCCGTGCGGCTTCATTAAAACTGTAGAACATATGAGCTCTATATTGCTCTTATGGTATAATTAACTTAATTAGTGTGATTAGCTTAATTCAGCATTGGTGTTTGGTTATTTTTTTATATCCCAATATTTAGTATAATTATAATGCACCTTTGCAGTTCACACTCATTTGTACCATCCATAATGATGCAGTAACCCATCATATTTCCAGTGTGTGTGGTTGCTACACTTTTCACATCTAATGGAGGATGCAGAGAAATGAAACCAGGAGAATCTGACCGCACTCTAAGAACAGTCTGAGGATGGTATTCCTGGACCAACATGGAGGATGCAGCTTTCATTTGACAAGAGCCTTTCAAAATTATAGGCCTTGGTTTATCATATGCAATTCAATTCAAATTATGACTCAGAAGTGGGAGCAAAGCAGATGTGTTAGGGAGAACAAAGGTAAAAGCGGATCAAGATTTACCTGCCAGAAGATGGTATCTATTGTGCTGCCCAGGAAGCCTTCCCTTGTTTCAGAGGAGAGGAGCTTGGGACCAAGAATCGTCATGAACTCTTCAAAATCAACCTGCCCGTCCCCTGATGGTGAAAAAACAAGGACAGATTGTTGATAGATGACGATGCACCGATGGCACTGTCATCAAATCATCGAGTTAACATCTAAAAACACTCCCAGTGATGACTTCAAAGTAAACAAAACTCATTGTCCTCATGTGGTGAGGTTATCAGTAAGCAGGAACCTGTGGAGCAGAAATAAACATATTTACAGTTTTGGTGAATTCATTGTTAATGAAAACTATATGAAGAGTGAACCCAGTGAAACTTTAATTTACACATTTTTAAGGATGTGGCCAGTTTGACTGACGTCTCTTGTAATAAGTAAATGTATTAACATGCTTTAAGTCTTTGAGGATTGAACAGGTTCCTGCAGCATGCGGGAGAAACTGACCATAAAGGGAATTCTGGGTGCTGTCGCTGTCTTTGCTGTTTTATTTTAAGCCAGCATGCTTCAAATAACAGTTCAATACGAACCATTTACGACTGAGATGAGACATTTAAAAAAAAAGCAGTGAGTTTTGAGCAGATCCATAATGCAAACTATGGAGCAGATCAAAGCTTGCAGCTACTTTATCGCTCACAACATGGAGTCCTACAGGGTCCATCAATTCCAGCAGCACTGATCTCAGACGCCTGCTGATAGTTGTTACAGCTACTCCCAGAACAAAGCATCAAAACGCAGAAGACAGCAACGGTTCAGACAAACAGATCAGGCTTTTATATCGATCTGGTCGAACGCCCTTCAATGTTTGGCCCTTTTACATTTGTGTGCAAAGTTTTTGCAGTCCCAGCGGGGGTTCATTATCCTCCCTGTGTAGAGTTTAGCTGGTATTACAGTTTCTGTGTTTAAATGACCCAAACCTACGCTGACAACACTTGCTGCACATTATAGGAATGGTGAAAAATGAGATGAATAGGGGGAGGAATCAGCCAAGTCCATAGAGGATTTTAATCTTTGGGTTTTTAAACCCACAGATACACTCGATTCAATAACACTGGAATCAAAGGCAGATAAAAAGTCCATATTTGAACAACACTTCCCTCTTCTTCCCGCCTGCTCCAGCTGCATGTGCAGATGAGGCTGGGGCCTTGTTGGTGGAAAGTTACCGATGCAGGATGCCTCAATCTGCCCCTACCACTACCTCTGCTGCTGCTTCAACACTCTGGAGCATGCTGGCACTGTAACATCATGCCATTGACTTCTGCCTATGCATATTCAGCAGGGCAAATGCAGGGCTACAGGCCAGATGAAGCAACCCCGGGACCCGAGGACGTCAAGCTTGAAAGATGGATGGATGATAGTGGAGGTAAAGGTGGACTGGGTGAAAGGGTTCAGTGTAAGACAGGATGAAGAGCAACTGTGCATACAATTGGAACAAGCATGTTGTTTGAAGCACCACAAATTTTTTTCCCTACTGAAATAAATAGCTGAAAGTACGCTGACGTCAAAGTATTTTTATATAGCAAAGTTACTGAATGGTTCAGTCTAGTGTTGTAATCTTGGTTAGTAGATGGTGCCAGTACACAACCTGCCCAGCACCAAATAACAAAAGTTGTTGAGTAGCTCAAGAGAAAAATCGAGCAGCTAAACAGTTTGTGGACAGTACAACAAATCATAAATATACCAGAATCATAAATATCTGCTGCTTATGCAGTAATTCATTAAGTGGAGAGTAGATCAGTCAAAAGCATCTCAGGATTATGGAGTTGTGAGTTTGTTTCATAATACACCATATGACATACTGTAACATCCCCCTAGACACACCCACAGTGTGCACTGTTTTGGCAGGGGCCACAGCCCCCTCAAAGTCCTGAGTGGGCAGAGATAATCCATGAATGGATCATTGAGTGACATCCCTGTTTGTGGCAATCCTCAGGCATTTTCTGCTCTAGGGGATATGAAGAAGCTCCTCACATGGCAGACAAGCATGAAGGAAACTACTTCAGAATGAATAATTCTAACATAGTTCTGAAGTAATGACTAAAATAGCACTCCACTCAGCCACCTGCTTCCCAGGAGTGACAGCCTGCATTTACAGCAACTAACTGGTAGGCTCTTTTTAAAGATCCTTTTCCTGCCCATTTGATGCTCTTTATAGTACAAAACACAGTGATAAACAGGAAATAAGAGGAACGTGAAATGAAATGGTTGTGCCAACTGTAAGTTAGCTGCTAAAGGTATTTGGGGCCATATGCACTCTAGCCACCCAGCTACAGGGTCAACACAATTAAGCTTCAAATTATTTAATGGATATTTTAGTAGTGCATAAAGTATTGGAGTTTATTAAAAGAAGTAGAAGATGGATGATAAACTATCATCCATCCGTTTCATTACCACCCTACGCACACGCATTTACCCACGCTAGCTTTGCTAGTAGCTCGCAAGCTGAAAAAGTGTGGGCACCCCTGGTGTAGGACATACACTGTTAAACCATAAGACCTACGAACATAAAATTTATGAACCTGTCCAACCCCCCCACCCCCACATTTGAATCTGTATTCATACATATTACATAAGAGTCCACAGTGACAGTCGGTGGCTTAAGTCATTCTAACCAGACGTTTGTGGTAACTGAGGGTTTGTAATGGAGTGTGTGTGAGAACAGTCACAGTTCAAGCAGCCTGGCCTAAACCAATCAGAACTGAGAACACATCAGTCCATCTCCTGTTACATGCACACGGGAAATCAGCTGCATTATGTGTGCGTTGCATAGTTTATCCCAGTGCTGCACATGTGTCACCTCTATTTTCAGGAAGTAGAGGTGCGTCTGTCCGGTCAGGAAGGCGGCTCCTCTGGGAAACAACTGTTTGCTGCTACATTATTGTGTCGGTTTATGTAATTCCAAACCTCTGTGCATGAATGCTCCTACAAACAAACATTAACACCGTCCTTAGTTTAGCTGTTTTAGTAGCAACCAGAGCTTATTATTCCACCACAGAGGAAAAGTGTACTGCCTGAGGGACAATGAGCCATACTGAATGCACAATTTGATAATTACTAATTATTACTTCATGTTGTACCAAGGATGCACAAAAACTCCAGCTAAAAACACAACACGGGGTACTTCGCTTTGCTTAACACACTTCAGTTCCATCTCATCTCCCATTCTGATGTATCTGCAGCTCGTGACAGCTGAACATTATGCACAAAGTCACTGAGTCACTTTCTGTGTCTGTCATAGCCCAAGCCACCTGCTTTTGAGCAGTTTCTTCCTGTGTTATGTCACAACCAAGCATTTCATTTCAGCTGGAAACAGAACAATGAATTATTAAAGAAATATGCAAAAGTCTGCTCACTTTAAAGATAACAAATCAGACCAAAGACAGGAGGGAGTAAAAGCAAACGTTGCTCTCTGTTGATGTTCGGGATTCACAGATTGAAGACCAAGCTGGTGAGAATCGGGGAATCACGGCCATTACCAGCACGAGACAAAGAAGACGACGACTGAAAAGCAAAGACTGCTGCAATGCTGAGATTAGAAACAAAGGAGTCGCACCTCTGCACGAAGGGCAAGCAGAGCTCAGCAACTTTCACATGGATCGGCCTGGCAGCAGAGAGGAGCAGAGCAGATAACCTCTCAGTATCTTCTGGAGGTCAGCTGGAGATGGCAGCTGGGCAGAGAATCAATGGCTGTGAAGGAGCATCCAATCCTCACAGCTGCCCACCTGGCCAGGATATAATCACCACCATCCACTCCCGCTCATCTGCTAATTCCCCTACTCTCCCTCATGCAGCGTCCCCTCGATCACTAGCTCTTCATCAACACGTTACTGGAGATGCATATGAGAAGAATCATGAACTGCAAACTAACATCTTTCAAAAAGCGTGTGCTGAAACTTTACATTTATTTGTGCACTCTGTTTCTTTGAGCTCATTTGATTTGTGTTTGCTGATGACGATGCTCATGACAGTGTTTTCTCTTATACAAGTGTGAGCAGGGTTTGAAATGTGAAAGAAATCCTACATTTGCACAGTTAACTTTCTGAGTCTGTGCTCTGTAGTTCCAGGTTTAAAGCCTATAGCACCTGCAGTCTATATTTGGAACCACCACCTACCTCCTACTGGTCTGCTGACTAAGCCATATTAGTAGTTCTGTCACTTTTTGGAAAATATTTTATCTACCTGGTCTTATTGGATAAGAGTTTTCCAGATTAATAAAGACTCCATCCTGACTCCCCACATTCAGTACTGCCTAAATAAACCAAATCCCCAGCATTTAGCTAAAGACATTCATCGATACAGACAAATTGACTGAGGTCATTAAATGGAAAGAAAAGAGGGTTTTCCAAACCACAACAAACTCAGACTCGATACACTAAGACACAAAACTAAATGACAAAGAAGAGAACAAATAAATAAACAGCATTAGCTGCTGCGACCTTTGCCAGGGCCAAAAGTAACTTCAACTTCAGGTTGCAGCAGACAACCCAACCTGATCCGGCCCTGAGGCACAGCAGCAGTCAGGTTCTCCTGAGAGTCTGAGGCGGATGAGTCAGAAGAGGAATAAAGGCAGTCTAACTTCTTAAACTTTAATATTCAGCCTTGAACATTTATAGTATTTCGCTCTTTGTGGTGAGACTGAGAAGCACTTATCAAAGCCTCTGATAGAAGCATGAAGAATGTGAATATTTTTCCAGTAATCTGACATTTGCATATTGCATTTTCCCATCCCCATCTTATATAATTTTAAGAGTCTACCCTTTATTAAATGTCAGTCACAAATGCTGTGTGCAAAAGAAGGGAGTGCTTCTGTTTGTATTTTCCTGGTGCTGAGTGTGCTCTCTCTCTCTGAGGACAAAAGGTTAAAAGGTCGCAGGTGAGGATCGTGCTGCAGAAATCAAACTCAGCTGGTTGACACATTACTGTTGTTTTTGATGCGTTTTCATGCTGAGGACTGTCACGTTGTGCAGCAACTGCAATGACATTATACAAATTGTTCTAGTTGGGCAACAAATATGAACCCCCCCCCCCCACAATCTCATGCATGCACATTTTTGATTAATCTCTAAATTTCTTCGTTTATGTTGCTCTCTCTGGGGATTCATTTCAATTTGGTAATTCGATGTGTCAAGAGGAAAAAGCAAGTAGAGTGCAAAGTCACACAGGCATGAATAAATGTTTAATGTATGAGACGGAGGGAGATGTAATCTAAAGAGTGTGCAGAGAAAGATTGCAGTTTACTGTAGACATTTGAGATGTTACCTGTTGATAAGACTATAAAACTGATGAGGTGTGCATTTTTATTATGCAACACACGAGGGGAGGATCCCACTCTGCACTGCACAGAAAATTCCTAGGTGTTTGTGTGTGTGTGTACATGTGACTCACCATCCATGTCTAGTCTCTGCATGATAATGGCCAGCTCCACCTCACTGGGCATGTAACCCAGAGATCTCATGGCCATACCGAGCTCCTGTTTGGAAATGAACCCGTTTCCGTCACGATCCAGCACCTTAAACGCCTCTCTGATCTCTGCCAAGACAAACAGGATATCGACTCAGCATCTATAAACAGTGCTTACCCCTCCTGCTTCCAGTTGGAGAATCAAACACTTCTTCATGGCCTTTTACAGTATGTGCATTACTCTGACAGACAGCATGGTTATTTTGCTGGGTTTTCTGCATTTTGGGGATTCTTTGGCTATGATACACCTCGAGACTTTTATTCCATAATACATTCGATGAAGTCAAACCTCCACCTCGTTCATCATCATCATCATCATCAGCCACAGACCTTCCTCTACCTTCTTCCCTCTCCCTTTCTTCCTCTTTGACCTAGCTTTGGGCTGTGTGTGATACAATTGGTCTCGCTCCACTGCCTCAACTTAACAAGATCAATTCCAGCCATTGATTCATTTTCTCCACCTGCTGTCACAGCCACTGTCCCCTCAGTTCGTTCTCATGATTTCACCTTTTCCAGTATAACCCTTTGGGGTACATTATTATATTTGATTGTTGCATTTTTGCTTATTTTTTTAAACAAAAACTTTTTTACTTTTGATCCAAAAGCTCAGGCTTCAGACTGCTCTAAATGTGGATCTGCATGACAACAGACAGCTTTGATATCCCTAATATGGCAAACTCCTGCATGTAGTGCTGGCTGTGAGCACAGAAGCTCCACCCACCTGCCATTTAAACCTCCTGTCAATGAGGGGCACCTGGCTCAAAGTGGGAGGAAAAGGTGTTCAAAGGGCTCATTTCAGGCAATAAGTATAAGGCCAGTAAGCATTATTGTGAACTGTATATCATGTAGAGTCCAAGAATAAAAATATGGAACCTAAAATGATCCAAACCCACGTTAAAAGAGGTCTTCAGAGTGGGACATGCCTAGGGGGATTATAAATGTGACGTTCAGGATATTGGATTTTTCCTTCAATCAATAGAGACATTCACTGTAGAATAACACCCCTACCTATGCTATTCTGCAAATAAGAGAAAAACACATTTTCCATTTTCCTATCCTGCTAAACATCCTTCTGTTTGTTGTGGTTTGATCATCAGTGTGGCTTTGTGTTTGGCTGTTTGGTTTAACATATTTCGTGACCAATGCTCATGAGAAACAATGTAACTGCAACAACCTAAACTACAGGGGAATAATGAAACACTTTTATAGCTGCACAGAACACACAGATTTGGTGAAACTCATGGCTTTTTGTTTTTTTTTTTTGAGATTCAAAGCAATGTTGATCATTTTTATAGTGTACTTTGTATTTTGTGAATAAGAGTACAAACAGATTCAGAGAAGAACTACGTTTGCTGCCACCGCTAATCATTCCCAGTATTGTTTTTCAGCATCTGGGACACGTCAGTGTTTTCAATCTTATGACCTGCTCACAGTATTACAAGATTCTGTCTTACTGACGGCCCATGCATCATCCCAAAGAGAAAGAACTACATTTTCCATTTGCAAAAGGCAATCATTTACCCAAAGATGTTGGGTAACTGATGATGTCATTATAATCTCTATAAACAGATACCTGCATATGACAGCCAGGATCTACACACAACTGTCTTTCTGTGCAGAGTTTGCATGTCCTCCCTGTGCCTGTGTGAGTACTCCAGTTTATTCCTACGATCCAAAGACATGTTTGGTAGGTTAACTGGTGATTCTAAATTTGCTGTAGGTGTGAATGTGAGAGCGTATGCTTGTAGGAAAGTCATAAAGTCAGTGTAGTAAAGACAGAGCATGAATGGATCTGCATTCTCACACAATGACTGGCAGACAGGACAGAAAGTACTGACCCAGACACACCAGAGGCCCCAAAATGTTACCTCTTGTCCCCAGATGTCAAATCACCAGGGTCCCCACAGTGGTCACACCATGTGAGAAAGAGTTCATCACATAAAAAACCCCCCAAAAAACATGTCTGCAGAAGAACAGACACATACAAAGATTTAATATGGCTTTAAACTGATTATCAAGATAGATATTTAACATGTTGCGCTCTTTTAACATACGATTTCAGTGTCTGCAAAACTTTACTGCATTAATCATATTAATGCAAATCACTGCTTTTAAAAGGAGCATTGAAACTTTAGGGGATTCCACAAGCTGAATAAAATAAATGGACTATTTAATGATTTAATGTTTTTAAAATGATAGTCTTGTTCTTTGAAACACAGCGCATGCTGAACCGCTGAGGCCACACTGTACAAAGCTCACTGATTCTCAGACCAGAGACAAAGAAAAGCCTTCTTTGTACACAGTGGAGCCAGCAGCTGGTTCACTAGCTGCTCGATGTATGATCGCGCCACCAGTAAAAGGAGCCAGCAGTCTTCACTCTGCTTTAATACATGCACATATCATAAGTGTGCCTACAGATAAGTATGGTAAGAAAAGGGAGAGAGACTGACAGGCATCTGGTGTTTTTAAATAGATGTGGAATGTCACTTCTCTGAAGACTATGGCTGCACGACATGCATGAGCACACCGTTGAGCACTGAATAATTTGAGACTGGAGAGCGCAGTAGATGGTTTAACTCAATCCTTCCCAGGAGCCATGAAGGCAGAGGAAATTCACCAAATCTCTCTGGAAGTTTTAAACAGCAATAAAAGCAGTCGCAGTCCCTTTACATCATATCCAAGATTCACAATTACATTCCTGCGCACAAAATTTATATTCAGTGGTTGCTGGTATTGTTTTTGTAATGTCCTCATAAGTGCATAAAAACAATAAAAATTTGGATGCATAACCAAGTGACAGTTTTGCAAACAAACACACTAAAAGCATTTTCTGCCTGACGTCACCACCCTGAACCAAAAACCAGCCATTAAAAAGCTCATCTAACCATCTGTCACACTGCTGTCATTCCGAACCGATGGCAAATCATTTGGAATAGCAACACAAACGTGGAGCGTAAATTATGAATTATGACATTAAGTTAAGAAGCGTGTTTTGACCGGCTGTAGATAAATAAGAGCTCCCGGTCTCTGATGACCTGTGTCAACATCGCACGCTACTGCTTCCCCAACCAGCTGGTCCCGAGTGCATAAAACATCATCATCATACGCAGGAACACAAACTACTTTTCCAGAAATAATCATTCCTGGGATGCAAACAGACAAATGCGAACAACCTGTCAAGGCATACAGATTATTTTGCCTGCACTGAAACGAATATCTCGTGCATAAATCTATCAGTGACTCAGATCTTTGAGTCCTTTCTCATGATTGGAGCCTGTTGGAAGAGAACAACAACACTAGGACTGGCTTGGTATGTTCAAATCACTAAGTCTATTTCACGCACAAATGCTCTTATCAACCAAAAATCAAGGGACATGGGAAATACTGAGCTGCTTTCTAACTCAGAACCTGGCATTTTGTACAGTGATATTTCTGCCAAAGGGACAGAGGTAACAAATCACTCGTGCAGGAACATTATCCCATTATCTGTTGATGATGTAGCATATACTCAAAGTGTGTCTATGACTGCAAGTTTGAATGAGAGATGCCTGTTTACTTTCATTATGCATTCTGCTCACTACCACACTCCACTTGACCTTTTGAAGATGGCAGTGATGCTCGGCATTAACAGAGACACAGCTGGTACGTGTGCTACAGCTGACACCAGAACGGAGTTTAACAGCACGACAAACACGACAGCACTGTGGCGGTCCACGGGTGCACTATGTGGAGGAAAAATATGATTTCTTTGTTTTTAATGGTGCGGTGTTTAGCACTGTTATTTGACACCAACGAGGTTCTGGGTATGACCCTGCTGGGTGGCTGAGGCCTTTTTGTGCCTGTATTACAGTCACAAACACGTATGCTAGGTTAACTGGTGGTTCTATAATTAGCTGTAAGTGTAGATGTTTGTGTGACTGGTTGTCTGTGTCTCTGTGTCAGCCCTGTGATAGACAGAGGTCCTGGTCAGAGCTGTGACTTCAACATTTCTGAGAGAGAATAAAATAAATGATTGCTGTATCCGTGATAAAAGAACATTATCTTGTTGTTACTGTGTGTTCAACAAATGTCTCAAGCCATCATTTTTAAGAATTTAAACAAATTTTTTTTTACTGGGTTTTTAATTTGAGTCTAGTGCTGTGTTGTTGATGACGTACTGGAGTCTGTATTGTGGTATCCCAGTGTGACTGAGGAAAAGGAAAGCACAGTCAGCACCTTGGACAGTTCTCCAAGCTCCTGCTTACTGAAAACTGCGTGTGATCCTCTGTGTGCTGCAGACAGTGAGTACTGTACACAAGGTACACTCTGCTCTAATTAGTTCCCTCCCCATTAGTACCTCTCCTGGTACTGGTAGGAAACAGAGAAGTGGGAACTGCTTCTTTTATTGAGCTGGAAACTTTTCTTTTTTCTCTCTTTCAAGGAAAGCTCAGTGTTGGTGGGCTGAAGGAACTTTAGCTTACCCACAGACTTCCTGCCATCGGGTCCAGCTCAGCATGCTTTGTGAAAGAAGAGCCGAACCTTTAGTAAAATAGCCTGTTTCAGATTGTGCTCCAGGACTGTTTTCATTGTGAAGTCACTCCGGACGAACACTGAGGATGCAGATTCATCTGAATTTGTGGAAAAATGTCTTGATGCTACTGAATATTATAGTGACTGCCTAAACCAGAACTGCCCCAGTACACCCTCCGAATGAAATATCAGCCAACAGTGAAAATAGTTCAGTGAATTTAGTTATCAGTCATAAAACAATTTAAAAATTCATTTTATGGCCGGGGATTCAAACTTCTGAACTAATTTAAATTCTACCCGAGCTGCCCTGTGGTAATAGATGAACTTATTTGATTTGCATAAAACTTGAAAGATGAAGAATCTCTAGGAGTTTCTGTAAATTCACACATGTAACCAAAGGTCACTGTCCTCTTGCAACTCTTGCTCTGGTGATCTGACCTCACTCAGTAACAACAGAAATCACATAAGGTCAAAACACACAGAAGTTCAAATGATTAATTTGAGCACTGGTTTTCAAATATGAGATTATGACTATTTTTTGGTAAAACTCCACAGCTCCAACATGACTGTGAGTCATGTAATAATAATTATGTCTTTGTAGAAAATGCTCAGTTTGTTCTTTGGGGATCCAACTCCAGAGATTAGGTTGGTTTTTCCTGCTAGACTCGAACAATGGATCAGACGGCACGAAGGGCTTTCTGTTCTGTAGTTTGTGCTTGTGCTTGGTGAGGAGAAGCTTATGATCTTGCAGCGTGCTCTTTTCTGGGCCTTCCTTACACCATAATTCATTTTATGTAATGAATAAAACAAGAACTGTCCGCTTTTAAAGAAACCAGTGACCTGCAAGAAAGGTACAAACTGCTTTCAGAGCTAAAGATTACACTCAGGTCATAGAGCAAGGGCAGTGGTACAAAAAGGCTGGATGGCATGGCATGAACCATATTTCATTTTCAGATTAACAGAGAATCTTATTGAGTCTGTTTCAAAGAATTCATTATAAATCCTACATTTTCCCATACTAGTTGGAAGAAAATGCACTGAAAATTGAACCCTATTTGGTGCTGTAATAACAGTCCACTCTGCAGGCATAATGGGGAGTGAAAACTGGTCAGGAAATAATAGCTGAGCTTCTTTTTGTGTTGCTTTGGTGGCTCCATTAGCAGAGAGTCAAAGAAATTTTAACATTTTGAGCTTAAATATGGCATCAGTCACTAAACAAAAGATCAGGGTCATCCTTCTGTAAGTGAAGCTCACATTAGAAAGTTGCCCTTCTTTTCAGTGCAGTTTCTGGTGAATAACTGCCAGCTGTCTCTTAATGACTGACATATTTGAAATCTTACACTGTTATACCGAGTGTAAGAAAGACTTAAGGGCTTACTGTTCTCTTCAGAAGTCCCTGCAGGCAACAGCAGCTTCTCCTGAGAGCCGCGACATTAACAAAAACTCACCAGCTGACTGATTCCACACTACCAGTCACGTGACAGCTCAGCCTGCAGCTGCAAGCTTTTTAATACCCCTGGACAAACACAGTAAATTGCCTATTTAAATATGGTGAAGCAGAAGTGTTGGATGTGCAGAACATGGTGGCTTGTGTAATCTGTGTCAGGGGGATTGGAACCAGAGGGCTACATACAGTTGTGCTCAAAAGTTTACATACACTGGTGGGCATCAATGTTGCAATTACTTTAAAAAAAACATGAATTGGGCGCACCACTTTGAATTTATTTTGGATTTTCTCTAATCCTCACAGGGTCAAAGTATGCATATGAGCTCAAATACATACATACACTCACTTAAATATTTTAGTGAGTCGTGCTGAAAGTCCTACAATGTCTTAACTTGACAAGGCCGAGGCCTGTTAGCTTGTTAGTGATCATGATTGACTACAACCGGTAGTTTCTCTTTGCCAGCATAAAACAGATTTATTTGACAGCACTCGTATTGACTAATACGCTGAAAATGGGAAAGTGCAAGGAACTCAGTGAAGATCTAAGAAGAACTGTAGATTTACACAAGTTGGGAAGTTCTGTTGGTGCCATTTCTAAACAACTGCAGGTTCCAAGATAATCACTTCAAACAACTGCACATAAGTACAAGTTATGTGGAAAGTATGTAAGAAGGCTCAAACTGTCAGCCTCAGATGACAGGAAATTGGTTAGGATGTTCAGTGTGACGACCCACTCTACCCTGCCTTCCTTTGGGCCCGTTTGTGTAGCAGGTCTCCTCTGCAGGTACTGGAGGGCTGGTATGGCTCCCTTCCAATCAGTGATGCTGGCAACACCTGCTCACAGCTGATTTGATGGGTGGCTCTCCTCCCTGAGACACTTCCTTGGATTTTGGTTTGGTTTCTTGCATGTACTATTACTTCACTCATGCAATCACTGACACTACTGACTGTACTGACTACACACATCATGGATAGTTTAACTTCTGCCTTTGTTAATTTGGTGTTTGTGTATGCATCGCCCATTTTTGCCACGGCTGTGCGGTCCGGTGCGTGACATCAGGAGCAACACAAGAACCACCGAGGCTCAAGCCTGTCATGAACTGGAAACTGCTGGAACACCAGTACTTCTGTCCACAGTGAAGCAAGTTTCGCATCACCACGGACTGAGAGGGTGCCGACCCAGAAAGAGGCCTCTGCTCAAACAGACACCTTCAAAGCTGATTAAAATTTGCAGCTGCACACATGGACGAGCCAAATACCTTCTGGAGAAACGTTTGATGGTCAAACGAGACAAAGATGGAGCTGTTTGGCCACAAGAGCTATGTTTGGAGGTGAGGCTTTCAAACCTAAGAACACTGACCCTGCTGTTGAGTGTGGCGGTGGTAGCATCATGCTCTGGGGCTGTTTTGCTGTCAGTAGTACTGGTGCAAGCGGATGGAATAATGAAAGGACTACCTAACCTAACTTCTTCAACACTCACAGGAGAGTGAGCCTAAACACACATCAAAACTGGTTTTGGAATCGATAAAGCAGCTAACATTAAGCTTCTGGAACGACCTTCCCAAAGCCCCGACCTCAGGCCTATTGACAATTTGTGGACTATGCTTAAAAGCTGGGACCATGCCAGGAAACCAGCCAGTTTAAATGAATTCTACCAGATATCCAGCCAGAATTATGCCAGAAGCTTGTTGATGGCTACCAAAAGTGTCTGGTCAATGTGCAACATGTTAAGTGACATTTAACCAAAAGTTAGTGGAGGTGTATGTATATATTTGAGCCTGTATGCATACTTTTAACTCTTTGTGGATTATAGAAATAAATAAATTCAAACTGGTGCACCCAACTGCCCAAAGTCATTAAACAAATGTACAATCACGCCACCCTGGAAAAGGAACAGTTCAAAGAAATCATTAAACAATAACTAATACTAAACAGGATCAATACCAACAGTACATTTTTCAGCTCCCCCAGGTGACAACTTCCTACAGCACCTGCAGACAGGTAGGTACACAGTGCCTCCCCTCACTGCTGAAGAAGCTGATGTTCACAGTACTGAACAACACTTCATGAGGAATTTTTAGAGGTTCGAAAAGCTCCCGTTTCAGCAACATTTAAGTATTAAAAATTGATCAAACGTTAACCTGGCTGGTGCACGTACTAATGTTAGCTGCTCAACTATTAGCAATTAGCCACAAACCCTCAGGAAGTGCATCCAGCATAAAATATTTGCCAAATCAAATAAATGCTGTGGCAACCCCTGTGGAAATAATGGAGCAGCCGATGGTAGTTTTATTCGATGGCCACATTAACCCTTTTTTTTTTATGTTATTAAGGTAGCAGGTGGGGGCTGTGGCTAGTAAAATAATAAGTGGGAGCTAGACAGCAAACACTATCAGTCCTGCATGTCTGTAACATTATGATAGATGGTGTTAACACAGTATATTTCACAGCTGTTTCGCTAACTTGTTTGGAGACTGCACACTTCTTGCTACACATGTGAGGACCTGGCAGTTTCTATCCCGCTCGCCAGATATTGGTCACAGATACTTCACAAACCAGTTTTGCATCATCGTCCTCAATGCATCTCCAGCTTGGTGCAGACCAAAGGCAACCCCAACATAAAGCAACCATGACACCAATCACAGACCAGGAGGCACCTCTTTGTGATGCTGCCACCTTGTGACGGAACTTTGTAATACTGTAACCTTTGCCAATACATTTGCAATGTACCTTACAACAAGTGTCCTATTCAAAAGGAAAAACCCCATCATCCCAGATGGAAAGCAAAATTCTGAAATTAAGTTATAGGATTTAACCATGTGGCTACAAAAATATGCCTCGTAATTGTTGCCATTTTTCCCATGGCATCAAAAATGGTATTGAGTATTTTTTCTGGGCTTTGCTATTGAGTTTGAAATTTCAGTATTGTGACCACCCTACTACACACAAGCTTTCCAATCACAGCTGAAAATGATAGGAGACGTGCCAGGCTACTTTCACATGGTGTTTCAGGATCACAAACACACCAGGCACAAAGCTGTTATGTTTTCCACATGACTCCACACAATATGTGTCTTTAGTACTTGTCATATAAAAGGTTGTTACTGTTTGTATTTACAAGTTTTACCACATTAGTGGTACGTGAAAGTTTGTAAAACAGCAGATTTTGAAAGAAGTACTAAAGGTTGACAATGAAAAGTAAATGAAACAAAGCAAAAATATTACTCATTTATTTATTGAAGAAAATGAATCAGTAGTACACCTGCGAGGGGTGAAAGTCTGTAAAACCTTGGTTTGTGTGTGTACTGGTTTCTGCACAAAGGTCTCTGTAAAATTGGGCTTTTAAAAATAATTTTTTGGTTTTTATTTTTTTGGGGGAAAGAGGTCTCTTTATTTGTTTTTCTTTGAAAGCAATTAAACTGTATAATTTCAGTCTTTGAAAAACAAAATGTGACAAATCTGATAATCTTTTGACATAATAATGGTCCAAGCTATTCAGTATTATTACTATTAATCATAAACAAGATTCACATGATTACGTTTCAAGAGGAAAGAGGTTTGTAGTTCCCCTGAAAAGCATCTTCTTTTTTTTGTAGTCATCAGACGTCACAGGGAAAGGTAACCTGCACTGATGAGACACATTCTGTTTATTTCTATGCATTTAGGTTTGACTGATTTATGAAATTATGGAGGCCTGAGTGAGTCACGTCTCATTATACTTGCTTTAACTATCCAAACTAGTGACTATTTATCTGCAAGCCCACTGTGATACTATCCAGCATGTTGTGCAGGGTAAGTACTTATGCAGTAATTACAGTGTTGGCAGGCGACAGTAACTCAGTCGCAGTGTTTTTAAATGGACCTCATCAGGACTCTATAACCACAGATCAGTTCCTATTCACTAAACAACGTGAACCCACTGAAACAGGAGTGAGGAATTCATATGCAGCAAATTCCTTCATGCATATTAAAACTCCGCCCTGACAGAGTATCTGGCCATTACTGTGCACTGTGCTTCCAATTTTCCAGGCAGCGGCTTAATGTTGCATCAATGGATTAATATTTTGGAGGTCTCAGGAAGTCTAGCTTGTCTGCTACCTGTGAGGCTGCCATTGCTGACTCTGGCAGACTGTATTGATCAGGTTTGTGTTGTACAGGCGCGGGTGATTACTCTCAGACAGACTCCAAAACAAAGGGTCTGAGAGAGGGAGAGAGCCAGCAGACCGCAAATGCTCCTGGTGAGATAAGCTATGTAGAGAATGCTTCATTTCTGTGCCTGGCTGGCTCGATGAGGAGGAGGATGCTGGTTTTGTAGCGCTGCATTGTGTTTCAAAGCCCTACCGACAATAAAACGGACTGAACTGCCTTTCTGAAAAAAGATCCACACTGGTTTGGGAGTCTGCAGCATTCACAGGCTTACTGTCCAAAATACTCATTTTTAATGCAGTGGCAGTCGGATCTGTTTCAACGTTTTTTACACATCATTTTTCCCTCTAAATGCAGTCAAATATCTTCTAAATGTTCAGTGTCTTTACTGCTTTTCAATTACAGGCAAATTGTTCTTCAACCACTTATAACCTTTTCCTTTAATTCTGTTTCTGTACCCTTCTTAAGCTATTTAAGTCTAACATAGGTGTTTTTTATTTGTTTTTTAATTATTAAACGAACAGTTGGTGAATCAAAGCCTAAATGTGGCTTTGCTTTTGCTGAAGATACAAAAGCACCTTTTTCTTCTTTCTGAAAGAGCCATTATGGATGACTTTCAGGTTAGAGGAACTACATATAGCAGTAATATTAATATTTATATACTGGCTGCAAAATGTTGCCAATTATTATTGAGGTAGAAAGATTGTGAAGAGCAGCCTATTCACTTTGAATGGACATCAAGCATAAGGAAGAGAGAACAGCAGCCAGACAGTTTACTGAGAAGTCTTACCATCGAGCTCCTCGACAGAGATGCTGGCCAGCACATCACTGTCACTGTCAGAGAGCGAGCGGCTCAGGTAGTTCCCCTTGTAGAGCAGGCCTGCCGTCACATGGTGGAACGGCATCTTCTCCCTGAGAGACAACAGAAGAAATCGTTTAGACGGCAGTGAGGGGAGAAAGAGGGCGCTGAAGGAGACTTTTCTCTTGGAGGCTTAATTCTGAACACAAACAAGCAACTAAAAGCTCCAAATGCTGAAACCATATAACATTTTTAAATGTGTACTATGTGGAGCAGGATGTGATGTGGTCACTGCAACATTACTGTGGAACAAACTTATCAGGTATTCAAATCAGCCACTTATCAAGAATAAAGCCGATTTACTGGGGTGCAAAGATCACCTTTCAAACCACACTTACAGTTAAGTCAGGTATAAAAAAACAAAATGATCCCAAATTAAAGCTACAGGTTTGCTTATTTGTGACACTGGCAATGCTAAAACAAATCCAATCGGCACAGCATAAACGAGATTCATAAATGAAGCAGAACTCATTCACTAAATGGGAAGCAACACAGTGAGTAATTTGAGGAAAATATGCTGAATTCATGTGTACGTGTAGGAGCATGTGAGGATGCCTGTGTGTAATGTACGTGCAAATGAGTCTGAAGCAATTAATTATTCAATAAATTAAAGCTCAAGGGCACAGGAGGAAAATAAAAGCACGTGGAGCAGAGAGATCGGAGCAGGATTTCATCTATGAGCAATATGAGGAAATGTTTACTTAACAGAATAGAGGACTCTTAACTGAACAGAGCTAAACCAAAGCTAAACCAAAGCTAAACCAAAGCTAAACCAAAGCTAAACCAAAGCTAATCCAAAGCTAAACCAAAGCTAATCCAAAGCTAATCCAAAGCTAAACCAAAGCTAAACCAAAGCTAAACCAAAGCTAAACCAAAGCTAATCCAAAGCTAAACCAAAGCTAAACTAAAGCTAAACCAAAGCTAAACATAAGCTAAACTAAAGCATTGTGTTTTTATTGTTTTATCTCTTTAGCAAGTCGAGTTGACAGAGTTTCATAGGCTTCACAGTTATGGAAGCTTTGACAAACAATATTTAAAATGCATCCAAAGGTGAAAAATTATAATTATTTTTTACTCTTAGAGTTATATTTATATCACAGTAATATCAGTTTATGTTTGTAGGTGTTCTCTTTACTATGACATGAGAAGGCTACTGTTTCTTCTACCATCCATCCCTTCTCTTCCACTTATCCTTTTCAGGAGCCTATCCCAGCTGACACAGGGCGAGAGGCAGGGTACACCTGTACAGGTGGCCATCCTGCCGCAGGGCCAACACAGAGAGACAGACAACCATTCACACCTGTGGGCAATTTAGAGTGACCAATTAACCTAACCCCACTACCTGCATGTCTTTGGACTGTGGGAGGAAACCCACGCAGACACGGGGAGAACATGCAAACGCCACACAGCGGGAGGTCTGGGCCAAGGTGGAATCAAACCCAGACCTTCTAGATGTCATTGTAGCTGTGAGGCAGCGGTGCTAACCACCATGCCACTCTGCTGCCCACCATTTCTTCTTGCTAACCAAAATGACAACAACCAGAAGCAAGGGTGGGGGGGGGGGGGGGGGGGGGGGGGGGGGTGATCTTATCTCGGCCTTTAAGATTTAAAAAGAGTTTATAATCATAAATTAACATTTGTTTTATTTTATTCATTTATTGCCCTGGAAGGTTTATTTTTCTACATCCTGCCATCTGCTGCTGCTCTCTGCATCTCGCATGTTTGTCAGTTTAATAAGCATGCACATCAAGGCGTCTGCAGCTACGCCTATTACGAGCAGCTTTTTTCTCACACATAATGTCAAGATTTTTCATTTCCTAATTCATCAATTATTCAGCCATCTCTCAGCTGTCATTTTAAATATTACAATCATCCTTCTTGTACGCTCTTTCCATTTGATCGTTATGAGCCAACCCACATGCTGTCAGCCGTTTGTTACAGGTGTATACTTTTCTGCATCCATGTTGCCTGAAGAAATACTGATCAGCATGACTGACCACACTGGGGCAGAATTTCCATAACAGAAATAAATATATGGCTTATTCTGAAAACAAGAATTATATTGAAAATGTTTTGAAAGAAGAGACAAAGACAAAGGCAGCGTGTGGTGCAAACCTTTGGTTGAGGGTGGAGGAAAATTGTGGTTTCCATTGTGAGTTTTGTCACTTTTATCTGACTCTGTATTCTTAAGTTTTATTCAGCAGTAAGCTCACACCAATCAGGACTAAGACCGGGCGCAAACAATGAATGAGCTGGTAATACTCAGAGGCAAATATTACATTTTTATTTTTACATTCATAGGATGGTAGGATGGATCATAACAGGGAGATTTTATGTACAAGCCAGGCTTAATTATTCTGTTGGACTGCTGGAGCTTTAAACACCGGCAACGACTGAAGTTTAATCTGATCACAAACTGCATTCACTAGTCGCTGGGTTGCAAATGGACCATATGATGACATTTTCTTCTCAAATTCGCCAAATCTAGAACTTTAAAACTAAAGTTATATTAGCTTTAACCACAAATACCATTGCGGTAGGCACTGTCCACCATTTCCAGACATTTATAGACTAAAGAAAGATTTAAGAATACATAAACGAAGCAGAATGTTAATTCAAGCAGAGCACTGAAGTCAGCGGTATTAGCTGTTTCAGATCTTCACACATTTCAACCTGACACTTCCCGCTATCACTCTGGTGATTCGCTTATGCCCACACCACTCCATCAAACTTCCCCCGACCCCCCCTCCTCGTGTGCTAGTCATGCACGCTGTAACAAACTGTGTGTGGTTTTGTAGGGGGGGTTTATTTGGTCTTTAGTAAATACAGATTACTGTGAACACAGTAAATCCTGATGCCTCTGAGGAAAAAGCATGGATGGCAAGCTACTGTGCATATTTATGATGTAATAAAGTATTTTTGTGACTCAAGATTCAAAAGAATGTAAATGTTAGAGTTGTAATGTTATATCAGGTGTTTTGCTGTAGACCTTGATGGTGGATTCACAGATGAGCGTTGTAGCTTCCAGCGTTTGTGTGACCAAGAACAGTGTTAAGATTTAGTTGGCGACGGGCCACCATGACCGAGACTCCTACAGCAACTAACCCCACCTGACCTGACTGTCAAAAATGTTGACTAGAGTTGAATTCCTGGAACCTCGCAGTAAAAGAAGTAAAAGGTCACTGCAAAGCTGATATTTTGTCATACAGCAAGATTCAAATTCAGGGTACATATGCATGCAGTTACATAATCATCTGTTTATGGAGACTACAGTCAGAGGCCTAAAATGTTTAAGCCTGTAACTGTCGTTTTTAGTAGTCAGAGTTGCAAAGCTGCAGAATCTGGAAGTATTATAATGTAATTTAACAGTACATTTTTTAGAGTGTACATGCATGTTGACTCGGGGATCCTTATTGGTACTTGGACAAATTCTGACTTCTTAAAGTTTATGGCACACAAAACATTTAACATCCCAAAAATGTGTATTTACTTTGCAATTTCAAAATGTAAAAAAAAAATAAACTATAAAATAAATGTAGACCTATCTAATCCCACACGAAGGCTATGGCACATTAATAAAAGATAAGATTTTAATATAATGTTTAATAGTGCAAAGATAAAGTGTGGGATAATGTGCTGTAACGGTAAAATGCCTGACCTTCAACCCTGTAGGAAGACAGTGTAGAACAGAGCTGTTCACGGCTTTCAGCATCATTAGATCTGATTAAACTGATCAAGGTCTTAGCTGAAGAAGCTAATTTGCCCTTCAGGAACAAAGCATACGACGTTCACTTAAATCAGGAATGATCTCCGCAGCCTCGGCCGAGACCACATCCATTTTTTCCCCCTCGTGTAATCACTATTCTCTGCATGCTGTGATACATCAGTTCAATAGAAAAAGGAGGCGAGATCCTGGAATTTAATACTCAGATTGAATGTCTGATAAAAATGTGCCATAGAAATGACTTAGAGATAACATCACTGGAGGGTTCCTCAGTATTTCACTGAACTGGCTGCTTTGACAAATTCTGTATATTTATATAGTTGAAGATGGACAGTTGCTGACTGCTCCAAACAGCTGGTTTCACTGTTGATGACTTATTTAAATCACTGATTATTATAGAACCATCACAACATGATCTAAACAAATGTGTTCGGCGTGCTCGTTCTGACTGACAGTAAGCCCACAACCACCTCACAATGACAGAAATAAGAAAAGCGCCACATCCCTGCATATTTAAGACTATCCATGAAGCAATGAATCCACTAATTGTTTCATTTTTACTCATTACCTTCAAATGGACTAGAACATATCTTACTCTATGTAAATTCACAAATGAGAATGGCACTAAAAGCAGATGAAACCCGCCCTATAGTTTTATAGGATAGTAACTCAAATTTTACAATAGGTTGAGGCCATTAGCTGATGCTGTTACACAAAGTGACTTTCAGCCAGTGAGGCGGTGAGCTCAGAGTCAGTGTCTGGCTCAAGGACAGAGTCTGAATTGACTGAACACTGCTGTTGATAGCCGCACTAGCTGTGATTGGACCTGTGGCATTTAATCACAGCGTGAGCTGCTGCTGCTGCTTCGCAGTTCCTCCAAATTTAAGCCTAAATCTGCTTCCACCACATGACCAGTCTTCAAGAGTCTATTGATTTTTTTGAAGAGGTGCTGTACTTGGAGTGGCAGCTGAATTTTACAGGTGAGAAAGAAGCGGTCGCAGGTAAAAGTCTGAAAATGTTTAAATCCTCGATGCTTTCTCTCAAAGATAAAGGCAGCAAGATTAAAATGTCAAAGAACAGCGTACAGAACTGCTCTGCACCGAGTCCAACCGCAAACACTGGCATTAAGACGTAACCATAAACTTGATTTTAAAAACAGATCTTCCTCAGATGGAGAAAAGTCCCAACATAAAGTGTGCAAATGTTTTTAGCAGTCATGATAAAAAAGTTCAGTATGAGCAGAGAGAAGCTCATGTTTCCTTTTTTTTTGTGGATAAACGGGCATTAAAGTGACTCATGGGAGATGATGGTTCAAATATGGATGACAATCAGTAACAGGAAACATTTTAAGAGCCACCTTTTATTTGAAGGTGGTAAACTTGAGAACATCAAATTCAGAGCATCGCTTCACTTTCATTCAAAGCATTTTTAATCACATAAAATATTAATATTACACATTAACTGAAGTGTAGACAAACTATTAAGCTTTTGAGTCTTTCCAGTCCCGTAAAGGCTAGGTCACCGCAGAAACGAACCCAATTACACCAGAGACATAAATAAAATCCCACTAAAGTTGTGTGCCTTAAAGGGAAAGCATTACTTGTGCTGACACTTCAAGGATAAGACAAAGATGACACGACTAATCAAAACACTTTGACCCTAAAGGAAGAAGCAGTAAGCCGCAATTATGCTGCTGCAATTAAACTGTCGTATGGCCTCAAACAGCTGGCAGGAAGACATGATGAACTCACATAGATTACAGTCACACAAACTGTCAAAAATGTCACATCAGAAGCTGTGATAATCCAGAATGACAAAAGCCAAAATATTCAAGAAACATCAGAGAGTTAAAAAAAAGCAGCTCCTCTCCACATCATCCTTTTTTTAATTATTGAAAATAAGTTCTTTCAATTCGGTCATAAAATAACAGATGATCAAATGGATTTTCAGTGATATGCTGGTGCTTTGCCACAGAACTATAGAAACATCTCAGTCAGTCCCTTGAATCCGTCGCCCCTCTGCTCCTATGAGAAATCACTAATTGACCCATGACCGCGTCAGAAGTGCAAAAGCAGTCCATCCTCGCGTCTGAGCTTTCACAACCTGATGAAAAGAGCACAGCTTTACTCACAGCTTCCTGCATGACAAGGAGGCCAGATGGCAATTTCTTACATCAGACCCTGCAGCACAACAGCCAAAATCAATGGACCAATACAGAGAACAATGTGCACCAACAGCAGCAGATCAACTGTGTGAGGGACTGTGATGCAGTCACAGGTTTAAGACTGTTTGTAAAAATGCATCCTCCATCAAAGATGTAACAGAAAAAACAAAAACCACATGATGTGATGTCACAGACTCAAGTTTGGCTACACTCAGGGATTTATTTTTTTTAAAAAAAGGTCCAACCACAGAAATGCAGCAGAAAGTTTAAGAGTAGTTATATCATTTTTCATCGTGGGGAACGTCATAAAAATGTCTGATTGTGGAAATTACAGTGATGTTAAAATAAAACCAAGCCAGAAGTTGGTTACACTTCTGACACTCAGTGGTGTTTCTGTGCTGTGAGGCTCTTTAGTGTTGTCTGGTGACTCCGTTTCCTCACGTGGATTTGTGTACACAAATATTATACAACACTATAGGAAATACACAAAACAGCTGCTAAAAATCCTCAACTGATGTAAAAACACAGCAGTTAAATCTCAAAAGTCGTGGTAAAATGGATTTGACTGCCTGCTGCTTTAACTTTATCTGTCCGACTGGTGTGAAAAGTGATAAGTCACAACAGACAGGAAAACCCATTTGTGTTGAAATAATAGTGTAAAAAGCATTTCCATACATCAATGAAATATGGACTTTTTGTGAAATCAAATTATGGTTATGACTTCATGGACTGTGCAGCAGAGGCACACAAAGCGCTTAAACAGCAGCCAAGTGGGTGCACGGCCAATTCATCAAACCATCACTGCAAAGCTGAATTCAATCTCCAAACTGAGAAAAGAGAGACGGGAGTGTCCCACAGAAGTGCCACCTCTCTGCACACATTATCGGCTGCTCCCTGCAGCAGCAGACCCTTTCTCTGTCTCTTCCATATCATGATTCTTACCCACACTGGTGGCTGTACTCTGTAGGATACTGCAGCACAACAGGCTCCCTTGCCGGACTCTCCATCACATCTGCTGTCCCATCCCTCAGGTACGGGTTTCCCGGCAAGTCTCCGTTTACCTCCGAATGTGTCCCTGGTGGTGGCATGCTGGAGGGCTCCACCATCTGAGGATCGGGCTCTGTGACCTCCTCCTCCATCAGTCTTTTATATGCAGTGGTGCCTCCAGCAGCAGCAGCAGCAGCAGCAGCACACTGCCTGTCCACAAACCACTGAGCCCGGCTGCCTCCACAGTTTGGGTTTGTCCCAGAGCAGCAGCATAAGTTCCCCCAAATCCGTTGTTAATATTTGAGCAGTGAGAGCAGCAGGTACAGTAGCTCCTCTCACACTCCACTCCTTTGCTCCTTACTCCCTCCCTCCCTCCCTCCCTGTCTGTGACTCCCTCACTCCCCCTTTACTCGCTCACTCACTCTACAGCGCAAACATTCCTCCACATGGGGAAATGGAGTGAGGGCTCATTAGTGAGTCCCAATGACAGACTCAGCCCTGCTTGCCTGCCTCTGGCTGTACTCGCAAAATACACAGGGAGGGAGAAAGGGAGAGGCAATAAGAAAAGGAGAGAGGAAGCAAAAGGAAGACAGGATAAGGACACAATTAGAGATTAACTGGAGCTGACAAAAAAAAAATTAAAAAAAAAGACAAGGCACAGGTGACAGATAACGTGACAGATGCTGTGAGAGTGTGTTTGTAAAGGCAGTCCTAATAACCAGTGGATTATGCTTACAGTGCGCTCTGCAGGTCTGCACAGGGATGCTGAGAGAAACGGCTCAGAGAGCGACACATACTGTGGAGAGCACTGTAACCGCGTGCGCCACCGTGTGGAGCAAGAATGCGCCCTGGACGCCACGCAACGATAGGATCCTGATGGTGATGGTGGGTGGGGGGCGGCGTCCCAGCAGGGGGTCCACAGTCAGAACTCCTTTCCAGTTTCACATCGACCCAAGAGACACACAAGATACACACTTCCTGTGCGCTGCCTGTCATCAGTGTGGTAGAAATGGCATTTTCCCCTAATTTAAAATCCTTCATCTTATCAGATCTTATGCTGTTTGAGTCAAATATACAAGCTCACATTCGTCTATGAAAGTCAGAAATCCCGGATCTCAACACGGTCGCTCTTAAGCTGCTCCACAATCAGATGGCTCATAAATGTAAGAAAATCAAAAATTATAGAACAATCGGCTAGACTTTGCCAGACTGCAGTCTTTCACACATGTCGGTGCACAGATGGGAAAACGAAGTCTTATGCTGACTTATGTCCAAGCCTATTTTTTCACACATTCTCTACAAACACACAAAACTGCAGCAAAAATCACCTGCAGGTTCGTGAGTGGACATCCGCTGGTTCCGACCGGGCCAAACAACAGGTGTGCGTCTGAGCAGCGCACCTGTGTGATTAAATACGGACAGTACAAAAAAAAAAAAATCCCCATGCTCCAATAACACCCTGCAGCCTATTCATTTTCCACTGAAGGAATTTTCTAACCTGCTTACCTCTGAGGCTGTTAGAAAGGTGATCAGTCAAATCCGTTAATCGATGCTCGCAATCCAGTTTAGAGGCTTGAGGTGGACTCCTCAATCAGCCTGCCGATCGATCCTGACGATGATGATCCTGTTGATTGGTTTCTTATTAGTCAGTTATTCCTTTGTTTTGACAGTGCAGCGTGGCCATGCTACACCGGCCGTGCTGTGCGTGTTTTAATAGCCTCTGAAGTCCAGCAGCAGTTGGACGCATTTATTCGAGTTGCACTTTTTGCCAAAACTCTCATCAGCGTTTAAATTCTTTGATCTTCCAGTTGTAGTCGCTAATATTCACGGAGGCTAATCGGGAAAACCAAATAAATTCACTGCACTGGGTCTGTTGTCTCAAAGTGAAAATCCAAGGACTGAAGATCCACACGCACAAGCGCCGAGCGTCAGTACGATTGATGAGAGCAGCCCAGTGGCCGACGGAGACGCTCCAATCCAAATCAATGCGCAACCGAGCAGGAAAGCAGCGGATTGGCTGCTTTTATTTGTTCGCTTCTATTGTGGTTTATCGTGTCATTTTCAATCAGAGGAACCACCTGCACCGTTTAAAAGCATCTAACCGGACGCGTTTCTTCAGGTTCCTCCGCCTCTTCTCTCCATTTCAGAAGGGACACCGAGTCAAACCAGCCAAACATAAGTGTGTGTTTTAGGGCCATTTCAAATGAATACCTTACTGCCAACACAGAATACATATTCATATTATTTTAAGCACAATTGTTTCTCTTCATTGCTCAATTATTTGCTCCTCAGAGAGCTTAGATTTGACCAAAATTCAGTCATAATTTCTGCCCAGCTCCACCAAACAAAGCCTCAATCACACATTCTCTCTGAACAATGTCAGATGTTTACCACAACAAGACTGATGACTAAGAACAGCCACAAACTCTGATGAATGACTGAACATATCAGGAAGGCGTGCAGTGACACTCTGCGGGTGCAGTGTGCTCTCCTGAATAAATGGTCTCTTTTAGAAAAGGTAGAGTTTATACTGAATTATATTCTAAACAATGAAGTTATTTCATACTGTATAGAGAAGATGAATAATATACAGGCTCTGGAAGCTACTGCTAAAACTAATGATACTATCCTGATATGCTGCCCAAACAAAAACAGTATTATCACAATGTAGCAAATCTGATTCTTGGTGCACTGCCAGACAATCATGATGAAAAGGCAAAAAGGACAAATTATGCACATATTCACTGCACACTGTGTCATTCACCCCTCTGTCCACCACAACCAGCATCACATCCCAAAATTTCCTCTCTTTCACTGCAAGTTGGTAAATCTCCATGTTAGGTCCATTGATGATATGATGTAATGTCTTACTCTCAGCATCTGAGAGAACAGCCCTGAGCTAACCAGGGTCACCTCTCTGGAAATCTGAGTGTATCTGGTATCCTGATATGAGGGAGGAAGACTGGATCACTATGAGCTGAATAAGTGGCAGGTTGTTGTCATGCTGTCAGCAAGCACACATGCCCCTCATTCAGTTACTGGTTAGTGGATCCCTCACTTTGGTTGGACTTTGCTCAAAGTTCCTATGAGAGTGATGCATCCTTTGTTTTTTACTGTATAAAGTATCTCGGCTTTAAATTGTTAACAGTTAATGAAATCTGTTCCCAGAAAATCAAAGGGATCAAAATACCCAGAGGCTGAACATTTAGTGTTTCATTGGTGATTTGCAGGTTACAGTATGAGGACTTTGGTGAGGCTGTGCTTCAAAGTCTACAACAATGGCAGCTTCTCACTAAATGAGTGGCTAATGTCATTTAAACAAGATGACCAGTAATTTTTAAAAAAAAGTGATTTTCTGTTCAATACTGATTAGAAGTCAGGAGCTGTTTTCTGCTGAAGGCTACGAGGCTGATGGCAGAACTCTTTCCACACACCCACTCACTTTCTTTATTCCCATTCCTGTCAGTTTAATCAAATGACTGCCCGTGTCTAACAGGGTATTGTATATTTAATGGTAGTATTCTAGATTCAGGGTAATGTGCCCACTAGGAATGCCAAAGGACAAAAAAGGTCCTGCCAAAAGTGCCACCCACATTTATACTGTCATGGTTACAACAATTATTTTTCACATTTTAAGGCATTTTAGAAGGAGTCACCCAGTCTGACTTGGAGTGAGTCAGCAGGCAGACAATTTGGTTACAGTGTGGTCTGAGAAACGCTGGACGTGCTGCATACTGAGTTTTCTCCAATAAACACAAAATTCCTTTTATGAAGTGAGCACAAAAGCCGGTGCACTGCAAAGCCATCATGCACCGCATGGGGTTATTAGAAGAGAGTGTACGTGACCCTTTTCCAAGAAGGTCCTGACAAAAATGAAAGTTTTATACACAGTCCACAGTCTATTCTAGACTATGAACAAAGTACTGACGGGTCACGGCTCATCAGTAACACAGTGTGCCCACCATGACTGCAGTGAAGACCAGAGTTTACTAAATGAACATCTTGTTCCCTGCACAGTACTGTGTTGATGTTGTACACCTCAGTGCTTGGTGCACTGGAACCAACAAGCAGAATTTTTTTGATTGTTTATGAAGCATTTTTTACAGTGTACTGTACATTGCAATCAGAGTAGAAAAAAAAAACCCTGATCCACCTGATTGTTGGTTCTGGTCAGGACTGTTGCAGACTGACCCTCATGCTGTTATAAGTACATACATGAATACTTTTGGGTCGGAGCAGCCTGTGACTCTGAAGGTGGTTAAATGCACTGTGACACCAGCATTAAAGAGCTACTATTTAGATTTACCTGATGGTTGTAATGAAAATATATTCCATTGATTAAGAGGCGTGTAAAGGTTGGGAGTTCTGCTGGCTCTGTGAAAGTAAAAACAAACTCTAGGGGCACTCAGCAGAGCGCATTCCTCACCCACCCCAAGTTTTGCTCTATGACAGAACTTATGGTCATGTCACACCCTAATTCTTTTTAGAGGACTGGGACTTATTCTCATACTGTAAGGTTAGATGCAAATATGTGAATATTGTCCCTATCTCACAGTGGTAAAGAGTCCTTGTACCACCCCCAATAACTTCAGAAATTTTATTTAAATCTGTTCATAATTTTCTGAGTTATCCTGCTAACGGACAAACCGACCAAAGCAAATGAAAACGTAACCTCCCTCCACCTATCAGCGGTCAAAGCAAACATGCACATGCAGCTACCCTGCATCACATAACCAGTCTGTGCTCAGGTCCTGCGCTAGTTCAGCCAAAGAAAGCTCAATACCATGAGGTGTGTGTATGTGCATGTGTCAGTGCGACTGAGCCTGTGTGTGTGTGTGTGTTCTTGATGGAGTGAGTCACAGTGTCTCTGGTTCTGCTGTGGCTTCATCTAACTTTTCAGAAAGGGAATCTAATGCATCAATACGTCTGCTCTGGATTTGCTACAACACAATTAAAGTCCTCTCTGATGAGCCTGGACAGCAGCTGGAGCCCACAAAGCTGCTGATCTCTGTAGGGGACAAAGAGGGGGACTGTCTTTTTAAAGCTCTGTGATACTCTGTGAATACTAAACGGCTTTTGTCAGAGCTATGATTCTGAATATCTCAGTCATTGCACTATTACTCTCTGAAATGGGAGTTCACCATCCATGTCTTCAAAGCAGTGTTATGAGCTCTGGTTACAGTCCACATTATGATTTATGATTGCAACACTGGGGGGAAAATAAAATCAATCAGGTGAAGTTTAATCAACAACATTACTGCAACGATAACGTCTTTCTCTGAATGTATCCATCACAGACAGGCAGTCCAACACATTCACACTCAGACTCACACCTCTGGGCAGGTTAGTGTTTCCTGTCAGCTTCATGCCACAGTCCACAGACAGGATCTGATAACTAGCAGCTTTAAACTGTCTGCTTTCTGATGGTTGCTGTGAGGAAGTGGCACAAATAAATCATCGTCACAGACGGGTCAGAGACAAAGGAGTTATAGCTGAACTAAAACTAAAGTAACATTCCAAACTAGATGTGAACAAACACTTCAGCTGACTAAGAAATAAAAAAACTAAACTTCTGAAAAAATTACTGAAATTATTAAAATAACTAAAATAAAATATGGAGGAAATATCTTAGTTTTGGTAAAAATTTGCTGTCCCATTTTGCCCGTTGAGGCTTTGATGGACATGTTTATTGAGACTTTACAGTAATACTAACACTCTAACTAAAGCCACTCTGGAAACTAACTGAAACTAACCTGATATAAAAACACAAAGTCAAAAATAAAAACTCTGGTGAGAGATGAGGTCTGATTCATGGCAGCTGTCCTGCTTTAACAGACAGATTTCTGTGTTTCTCTACAATTCTTTCACTGATTGCATGAATATTTTACACATTAAGCTGACTCCTTTACTCAGCTGCAGCTTGTTGATCACCAAAAAGAGCAGTGAACAGGCTGCAGCGCAGCAGCCCGTCTGTAAATGCTGGATGTGGATCCTGAATGAAAGAGAAGTGATTTAAATGGGCGAGCATTCAGTGCGGTCATCTGGTGTGGCACTGGTTACACAATGTAACACAATGTTTGTCTTTGACAAGCGAGTGTCATTTTCTAACTCGTTGTCTGAACCACAAAAGTACAATTTTGGGATCAAAAATAATTTCTTTAGTTTGTTTACATGTGCAGAACTAGAAACAGAGTTTAAACCCAAAGACAGAAGTGGAAATTTGTTACCTGGTGTTATTGTGCTATAAAAATATGCTAAAAAAAAACAAAAAACATTCTGTTTCAAATTTTATTGCAGTATGTGTTGGTAAATTATATTTGATGCTTCTTGAAAATATTCATTTGAGAATTATGTCGAGTCAGAAAAAACAGCAAGTACGTACTTCCAGAAGAAAAGTACAGTACCACCTCTTCCCCACTTTTGGTGGAGAATTCATACTTCATTATTTTCCACCTGTAATTTATTAACAACAAAATGTGTCCAGAAATACCAGAGTTGGTGCTATTTTGTTGGAATGGACTTACTGTCAGGAAACTGCAGCAGGCAGGATGTGGACCCAGAATGGAGGACGTTCCAAAAATTCAAGAATACAAAAACAAGCTAAGGTTAGAGCCAGGATACAAAACTAGGAAGCAAAACCAGAGAACAAGAGAGGACACAACAAGAGAGACTCACACAATAAATACTCACAGGATAATAAGGGGAGAGGAAAACTAAACACATGACCCAGAGAACAACAATCACCAAAATAAAACAGGAAGAGAGACACAACTGAACAGGGAAACAAGACAGAAACACACACACGCACACACACACACACACACACACACACACACACACACACACACACACACACACACACACACACACACACACACACACACACACACACACACACAGAAGACAGACATGGAGACAAGACTGAAGGAAGAGAATTGGGAATACAAAAAGGGGGAATAATAAATCCATCAAACTAAAGCAGTAAAGGAACTAAAGGCAATGAAAACACAAAATTCATGAGCACCAGGAAAGCAAAACTAACACCATGAACAGAAGGAGCTCCAACATAAATTCCATCTCAGAGCCAAAAGAAACTCACAAAACACAGAATGAACCAAAGATCTTTAGAACAGGAACTAAAGGCATGAAATAACACCAGCAGGAACTCAAATGAGCTATAAGGAAATAAAGATGCATAAACCTTAAGAAATAACCATAATACAAAGATGCAAAACTAGAAAAAACCTAAACATCCAAAAAACTACATTTCATTGTATTGTGCAAAGACTAAAGATATCCTAACTGCAGACCCAGGACCCTGACACCTACCTTAGAAGAATTGTTGAATTTCATCCCTTATGTTCCTGATTTAATCTTTAAGATAAGCTAAGACTGTTGGGTCTTATTTTTACTCTTTTTACCTTATGAATAAAATTATAATGTTTCAGAGTAAAATTGCAATCAAATGATTAATTAAATAGTGAATCAAGCAATGATTAAATAAGTGAATAAATCAGACAATTAGATTAATAATAATTGAATTAAATGAATAATTAGCAGTTATCTCAAAGTTCTAAATAGTAGTTGATTAAATGATAAATTAATACTTGAATCAAATAATGTTTAATTCAGTAGTTGAATTAAAATGATCAATGGTGACTGAATTATAATAACTAAATAGTGGCTCAAGCAAAGGAAGGTGTGTGTGTCTTTTATTGCTGATTGGAGAAGCTTGTGCCATGATGCCAGAACCAACCAGTGGACGAACCAATCAGAGAAGGCCAAGTCTGAACCACGGCTCTCTCCAACTGTTTATGGATTGATAGTGTTTGTAGTATAAAATTATGTTTAGTTTAGAGCAGCGCTCTTCTGGGGCGGGAGCACAGGCAGCTGGCTGGGAAGGCCTGTCTCCCTGAACAAGACTGCCCACATATACATGTGATATCTTCTGATTCTTTAATATATTAAATGCCTGAATATTTTAATAAAAGTGCTTCAGGTGTCTTCCTTCACAAATAAAAAACACGCACCGACAGACGTTGAAAGCTACAGTACAGCAGAATCTGCCTGCAAGCATTTAATGTTTCATCTGGTTAGACTGAACTTTTTGAGGCCTCATTTAAATAATTCTGCATTTTTTGGATAAAATTAATGTAGCCGTGGTGTATTTTGTTAAAACAAAGATATACACTAAATTAAATCTGGGCTGGAATCCAGGGGTCTCAAATTACAGCGTAGAAAAATATGAATTTGATTTCATTTGTCAGACGAATAAAATAAAATAAAAAATACTTGATTTCCAATGGCAGACCTTTCTGATCAGCTTTCCATCCATAGGATTATTTTCATGTACATTGATGGTAAAATCAAAGCACCTCTGTCAGTTCTAAGGTTTTACATATCAGGAGATCATTTAAAAAATGATCTAGTTCTTACCAGAGCTAATTATTAGGTAAATACGATCTGAATGAACAGTCACACAGTATATTACAGTGTCCAAACACGGCCCCTGATCCAGCAGCTTGTAGAACCACCTTTAGCAGCAATAACTCAAAGTAATTGTTTTCTGTATGACTTCAACAGTCTGTCACCTTGCTGCGGAGGAATTTTGGGCCGTCCTCCCAAACTGTTAGTTTAAAAACCATCAGCTTAAACGCTCATTTAAAAAATATCCCCCTCTGAGGGGTAACACGGTGGTGCAGTGGCTTCACACTAAAAACGTCCTGGGTTCGAATCCACCGACCAGCTGGAGGCCCACAGTCCAAAGACAGGCATGTGGTTAGTGATTCTAAACTAGCCATAGGTGTGAATGGTTTTCTCTCTGGTTGCATGTCTCTTTGTACCTATGACTATACCTATAACCACCACCCCCACCCCACCCCCCGTGACCCTGAATTGGATAAGTGGAAGATGATGGATGGATCTCCCTCTGAGCGCATTCAAATATCACAGGTCTTTATTTCAGTCTCTTTGTGCAGCCCAGCTTATTGTCTGCTAACCTGCCTGTGGTCCATTCATCAATCAAACTCTGTGGGCTCAGCAGCACACAGCGGACCACAGGGCAAGGTTGGTTTGGCTCACGCTTGAGCACGCACACAGTCACTGTGGGACAGAAACACACAAATAGCATATGACAGCCTTTATTGTCATGTCCTGGGCCGTTGGCCCAGCGTTTTGTGTTAGTTTATTTCCTGAGTGTGTCCTCCCAGTAGGTTGATGTCTTGTGTTTCCTAGTGTTGTGATATGTCTGCGTCTCTGTCCTGAGTCTGTGCCTGTTCCCCGTGTTTAGTCAGTATGTTCCTTGGTTTGTCACTTCCTGTTTATTTTGACAGTCTGGTTTTCCTGTGCTTTGTGTTCAGCTTTGCTTCCCCTGTGTAATTAGTTTCATTTGCCTCACCTGTTGTTCCCTGCTGTTTCCTCTTGCCCTGATTACCCAGTGTGTATTTAAGCCCTCAGTTTCCATGTGTTCCTTGTCGCGTCGTTGATGTTTTGTGCCCGCATGTTCCTGTGTTCCCTGTGCCTCCCTTCCAAGGTTTTTGTATTTGTGTTTCCCCGTTGAAATAAATCCCCTTTTAAGTTATGTTTGCTTCTGGAGTCCTTCCTGTTGGTCCTTCCTCGTCCGTTTCCTCCCCGGCCATGACATTTATTTTAATCCAGACTGCTACCACATCTCTTCCTTTCAATACAATGACGATATATTCAGAGGGAGGTGTACTGAAAGCGTTGTGCGTGCGTGCACACTAAACCTTTGTTGCCACTTTCATGTTTGCTCTAATGAGCAAAAGGTTTAGTCCTTAACAACAAACTGTAAGTGAATGAAAACAGGAGAGATCCCTGTCAATCATTCTCACATGAGGGTGCTGCAGAATACAGAATGGACCAACTTTGGTTTTCTGCTTAGCATATTTTTATTATGTGCTTGAAATAGTAGAAACAGCTTTTCTTACAGTGCCCTTGAACACAACAACATCACAGCTTAACCACTGAAGTCACTGAGACCTGCAGAGTGAAGCAGGATTTGATGCTCACAGAGATACATTTAACCCTTTATGCTGGAGATTTGCTTCTTATTGGATGATGGAAACTTGTTCTTTGGACCTACTCTGGAGCCCATTCGTTCAAGATACGAGATCTATACTTACAAAAGTAAAATCTATTGACCAATCAGTTCCCTGGAAAATAGCACCATTTATAAGAGATCTCAGGGTCAGAGGAGTAGTAGTTAAAACTGTCTTACATTTAACCAATTCATTAATTCAATGGAAGTAATTATAGACAGCTCCTCCTGAGCCTCAGTGATAAATCTGTTAAACGAGACAGTCTCTTTTTGGCCAGCTTACCTTTGGGGATTTAAATTGATTTTATTAATAAAGAGCTTTTCTAGTCTTCCTGGCCACTCAAAGTGAACACAATACAATGACTGTTGATACTATTCATGCACTGCAGAGCTTTCTATCATACAATCTTTCTCACTCTTAGCAGCTGTTGCTTTCAGCCTATATTAACCTCTTTGCATTTTTCTAATAGAGTTTTCTACTTGGTTTTAAAATCTGTCACTGCTGACAGTCGACCTGACCACGTTCTTTTACCTGAACTCACTCACAGGTAGACTGAGAAACACTACAGTTAAGGGTTACTTAATGTAATCCCTGGTTCTTTGAGAACAGAGTGTTTCACTATGGGAATCCCCTTTGGTGTGACCAACTACAGAAGGTCCAGTGACACCAAGACTGTCTGTGACAGACCTGTCACACCGTGCCCCTCACACCAACACGACCAGCCGTCCCTTCCCTTCTCATTCTAAGCAATTCCTTTCTGTGCAAAGTAAGGAAGGAAGGGTTGGTGAAACCCATCACTCTGTTATCAAAGAACCAGGGATTACGTTAAATAATCCAACATCCTTTTTCCTTCTCTTGGTGTTTCATTGTTTCATGTAAGATATAGCCCACTGCAGATTGCATCAGCCCTCCTGAATCTAAGCTCCAGTACTGCTCAGGATCCCAGCTAGGTACCAGATTCCAGCGCTGCCTGAGCCAGGGATGACTGTGCAACATCCACACTATAAAAGTGCAAAAATGTGTGTGGCGTAGCCCAACTTTCTGCTCCAAGTGACTCTTTTCTTTTTTGAAGCCGAGCTCTGTGAGGCGATTCATCTCCACGCTAGAAGTCTCTGACCTCCTGCTCCCACAGCTGGGAACATATTAAATAATCGTTAATGTAAAAGAATATCCTGATGCCACTGTTCCTTAACGGAGACAGCACTGCCTCCACACATTTCCAGAACACCCTCGGAGACAAGGACAGGACGGTTTGAAACTCTTATGCTACACTCTGATATGAGATATTTCCCATGTGGAGGATAAATGGTGACGTGAAAAAAATGTGTCTGAGAGGTCGACTGTAACAAACCAGTAGGCTGGGTGAACTGAGTGACAGAGCCTTTTGTGTGTGAGCACTCTGAATGTGCACTTTCTCAAGTGTTTGTTTAATACACACACATCCAGAATGGGACAAAGTGATGATCTGAATTTCTTCAGAATAAGTATGAATGAGTAAAAGCTCTGCTGGGTCTCCTCACTCGCAGCCACTCTGTTTGTGTAGCAGAGAAGTAATTTCATCCTCTAGGACATTTGCTGAATCTCCACTGGCCACTGAAGTCAACGCTCAGTTGGATCATGATGGTTTCCCCACAAACTGTATCCTAGTCTTTATCCTTGGGAAATGGTGGACATAACCCAGGGATGGACTGTGCATGCGCACGGCCTTCGGTTTCCTACCTTGACCTGCTGGGCAGACTGCGGTCCTGCCGCTTGTCTCTGAATTTTAACCCCACCCTGCCTACCCCTCAGAGCCGCTGCTGCAGCTGCAAAACCAGCTCTTGGGACCTGGTGGAGTTGTGGGTTAGATTTTCTGGGTAAGCAGAGATTGAAAGCTTTTCCCTCTTTCTTTCTGTGAGTGCTTGTTGCTGTTGTCATCTTCTCCAAGGCTGGCTCCAACAAAGGGTCGATCCTCACAGACCCTCATGTGAAAATGACCAAGTTTATAGCAGAGAAAACAGGATGCTGCCATGCCTACGGCCATCTTTTATTTACAGTCTGTGGTTGATAACCACCCTCATGTGACCACCTAGCAGGACTGAAGACATTACAGTAAGTGAAGCCAGATAAAGAAAAAAATATCCTGGTTATGTTGTACTTTCTTCATAACCTAATTTTGTTAAATTAGTTATTTTTAACTTCGATGTGAACATAGCTCAAATGCATAAGACCAGACATAACCTGATATTTTGCAGGTCAATATTAATGGTGTCCTAAAGTGAAATGTAATAATCTAAATAAAACAGTTCAATCAAGAAAACACAAAAAACTGAAGAAATTTTAACCTTCAACCTGATTTTTTTAATTGCTTTCGATGGTGTAAAAGGTCTGCGTGGACGGTTCCCCCCTTTTATTCACTGGATGGTGAAACAGACCATATGACAGCTGAGCCTGAGGAAAGAAACAATGATCTAGGACACACAGTAGGCAATTAGCACCTATCTCTCCTAATCATTCTGCACCCTGCACGCATTTCAGCACTCATTATTGAGACAGATTTTCTATGATTCATCGCATTGCTATATGATTTACCACCACTCAGCAGTCAGGCGAGAATTCATTACACCATTAGAATGCAAATCTTCCTTTGAAAATAAAGCATTAATATTGAAGGCGATGCTTTCATTAGACGGTCATTTGGTTAATTGAGTCACTTTGTTTTAAAAGGGGATTAGCATACGAGCTAATCAAGGTCGTTCCCCACAGCACCTGTCCCACATAGACACGGCATGTTACAGCCAAACAATACAGCATCCCAGTACCTCTGGGGGTAAATGTCAGCTTTTAGGCAGTCGCATGTTTGAGTAATGCACTGTGACGACCCAGATGATGAAGTGAGTGAGCAAAGTTAATTTAGTCAACCGACAGGAGGTCAGGTGTGTGTGCTGATAGGACATTTGTGGGCTTGTACTAACAGTTGAGCTCCACTGATGCTTCAAGTGATGTGAAAAATGAATTTCAGCGCATGAGAAAGAAGCTGGAGCGGAACAATTCATATCACACGTTCTCAGGGTGGGATCTGTGCTCTCCTGCCACACATGAACCACACCAATCTGTAGGAAAATATAAGAACTGAAGGAAAACATATTAGCCTAAGTTAATAATACTGTAACATGTTACCAGATATGGGGGTCTGTTTTAGTTTAGGGCAGCTTAACATTTGGCTCCTGCTCCCTTGAAATCTGTTGATTTGACAGAGTGCCAACAGAGTCATCCCTGCACGGCTGCAGCCTATCCCAGCTGTCATGAGGCAAGAGGCAGGGTACACCCTGAACAGGTCACCAGCCTGTCGCAGACAACCTTTCACACTCACATTCACACCTATGGGCAGTTTAGAGTAGCCAATTAACCTAACCCCAGTTAGTGCATGTCTTTGGAATGTGGGAGGAAACCCACACAAGCACAGGGAGAACATGCAAACTCCACACAGAGAGAGATGGAATCGAACCTAGACCTTTCAGATGTTATTCTAACTGTGAGGCAGCAGTGCTAACCACTGTGCCACTGTGCTGACCGACAATAGATTAATAAAAATAAGGAGGAACACGAAGCTGCTTACAGAGCAGATTCTCTGGACATCTGGCCCAAACAGGATGCACACACAGATGCAGTTATAAACAGTACATGCATGTACCTACAAGCCTGCACACTGAAGACGAAGAAGAAGAAGAAGAAGAAGAAGAAGAAGAAGAAGAAGGTGGCACTGAGTAATGGTTTGAAACGGCCTGTGAACACTTGCCAGTGAGGCGAACAGACTTTTTTGAAAAACGTGCAATCACACAGATAACATCCTCCAACACATTTACCCATCATCTGCAAGAACCATTATCACGTTCTCATTCCCCTGAGGGTTGGGCACATTACTATGAAGGAGGCTTGCAGACACACACTTACAAACCTGTGAGCCTGTACACACTGGCAGCAGCTTTAAACGGATGTCCCTGTGGGACATAAACAGGGGAAAATGAACACCTACAACCATTTTAACCAGTGTTGTAAAGGAAGCGATTTAATGACAAATGACCGTGCTGACCCTCGCTCTGCCTCACACACACGGTGCAATCCAAACCTAAACGGAAAATAATTACAAGTGAAGAGATGAGATTTCCTACATGCCAAAAATAATATCTTGGCAGTCCTTGCTTTATATGGTATGTTACATCTCACCTAACTAAGCGATGGAACTGCTGTAGAGTGCAGAGCATTTTGGATGGAATAAGTCTCCATCTGTCAGTGCTTGGTCACAGCCAAGGGTGTGTGTTTTTAAGCTTTGCATATGTTCTTGCTAAATGCTTATGAAGACAGTTTAGGGCTTAGGATCCAAATCAGACAATATCCTATTTCTGTTCCTCTACAAAACACGTCTTTTTGTTTCAATTTGTGCCACTCGTTAATTTCTCGTTGTTTTTTCTCTGTGTGATCGGAGGTTCTATTATTTAAATTTACTCTCGTTCAATTAGATCTATTGTTGAGTGTGTTAGAGTCCTGAACCCTAAACTTTCAACTGCAACAAAAAAATGTGGCTCACAGGATTATTGGGTGAAAATCTTATGGAGACATTTCAAAGTTCCAGTGACATTAAAGCTGATTTGATATTAAAAGCACCCCTGAACCCACAGCGGCTTTGAGATTGCACCAGTTTCAAGTCTCTATGGCACCAAACACTGCAAATGCATACAAGGGTGAATGTGTCAGTCATGGGGGAATGATTATTATGAATCCATTTTTCACACAAACTTATAAACGACTCTGCAGGAGGCAGTGCTGATTAAATGTGCTGCACATAAATGTAACAGACATGTTTGACAGACATCTTTGCAGATTTTAAATCATACAGTGAATTAACATCAGTCGAGTCACAGAGTGATATGGGAATAAATTAAATACCTCCTCTCCTGTGGAAGAAAAGGTTTTACTGATGATCTGACCAGCAGCACGACACCCACACACAAGGAAATCTTTGAAATATCGTTCAGCGTGTGAGTGAGTCGATGATCAATAAAGATCTGTGGAATCAGTTGGCTCATGTTTTAATAAACACCTTCAAACCTTTTCCTCAGGACAGTCACGTCAGGAACTTCCTGCCGGAGTCCGAGCGATGCACCCTGCTGCACAAACCTCTGAGAGTCCAGCCTGATGACGCCACAGTTTCACGTTCTTTAAACAGGAGCTCCACCTCCGAGGAGCCTAACGACCTAACATGTCTAGATAAAATATGTGTATATATACTGGCATAAGACTCGCATCCAAAGAGCTATTACCCATCAGCACAACCCCCAAACCTTCTAACCATCTGCAGGCAGATTCTCACTCAGGATATTTCTTTCACTATGAACTACAGTGACACGTACAGTTAAACAAAGCTGGAAATAACTGCAGGGTCAACTTAAAGCCAGGCTCTTGGATGTGTTTTTTGTTTGTTTTTTTTACATACTGTACTTTCAGACTAAAATTCACGTATGGCAATTTTAACACAACTCTGTGAAGGACAGTTTGTATCCATTACAAACTACTGGTACTGCTTTGACAGCTATTGCTGACGTGCCCCACCATTTTCTCAGGAAGCCATCTGCTTCTTGTTGAATGAAAAGACTTTTTTTAGTTGCAAAATGAAAAAAAAAAAAAAAAGAAAGAATCCTATTATGTGCAGCAGAGCCATCCACCTACTCTCGTATAGAAGCAGGAAAGCAGACAGCTCTTTTCTTTTGTCTGTGGTAACTGCAGAATGAAATCAAGATGAAGTGATGCAGCTCTTAGTTTGCCCCGGGACCTCCACGCTTCTCACATCGCAGGGAATTATGAGCTTCTGCTTTCTTAAGAACAGTTTAATAATTAGATTGTGTCTGACCTTCACTTATTTATTGCATTAAATAATCACAATCATATGCACGTGGCCATATCTTAAAAATGTAAGAATACTACAAATCCTCCCCAAAAACTGTATGAATTGATGTGTTTTGCAGTTTTCAGCCATAACTCCATATTTATGTACTCATAATTCATATATTTTTCCACATGGGATAAAAAACAGACATTAGATTTTGGAAATAATTTCTGAACAGCTGAACACATTTTTGAGTTTTATGTACTTTGCTGTGTTATTGTTAGCTCGCAGACTAGAATTACAGCACTCTGCAGAAGTCTCGAGCCACCCCCATATTTTTATATTTTCCTTCCAAAGAGTCATTTCTTTTTTTTAAAGTGGTCTTAAAATAGTTCTCCAGGCTTTCTGAAGGTTTGCAAACATTTTTCTTTGGACATTGGCTGCTTTTTCACTCATTTGCAGGCCAGTCTTTGTAGCTGACTATTTTCAAAGGAATGTTTGTGCGTTTAAGCCGCTGAACATGACGTGTTGCTGTTAGGCTCTCACTTTAGCAGCCGTCTCGTCACATCGTTGTTTCCCCAGAAACATTTCTGTTGTGCTTTATGTGCTTTTGCAGCATTTTTGCTGGTGCTTTCCTCAGTTGGAGTGTGTCTGACCTCTCAGGACCACTGCAGCTTCTGCATTGTTCTGACATGCTGAAGATAAGATGGTGCACATAACTTGAGCCTTATTCTGGTTTATCTCTGTGCCCAGTGTTGTGTAAACTGAGATTCAGTAATGATACAGGACTTCATGCTGTTGTTGAATTTGGTGATTTTAATGTTTTCTTTCTTAAAATGAGATTCAAAATAGTGACACACCTTTACCTGCTTTATTATATGAAACATTTAACCCTTTCTGTGAGACTAGATTCCCTTAAATGACCACAAAAGACTGAAATACACAGGTCTTATTTTTTAAATATTGCCTTTAGTAATTCACATCATACCTGTCTGAAAGATAGACCCAAGCTACATTTTCTTCCATCCAGTTATGGAGAACTGAAACCAGGCAAAGCTGACAGAGAGGAGAGACAGTACAACATACGGACATAACATTGCAAGAAAAAAGCATTAAGAAGCCTGTGCTGCAAAAAGGCAGCCTCGACGCTCCGCTCTCACTGCTCGAGTCTTTCACTTCTAAGAAAAAACAACCAGAGTCCGAATGAGTAGGAGGAGGAGCAAAGGTGCCTGGGAAAGATGTGGAGCTCCCAAGGACAACATGAGGAGAAATATAGGCACAATATTCCTCACATGCCAGGCTTGTCCTGTGTTGTGCAGTTGCAGCATTAGAATCTGGATTTACAAGCATTAGAAATGAAGCTGGAGATAAAGCTGAACCTAGCAGTGGCTGCAACAATGGAAAATATTGCCACTGCATTCTTAAAGGGATCAATGACATTTATAACGATGCATTCAAAAAGTGGGTGAATTAAAGATGCAGGCACATGTATTAAGTAAAAGAAGCAACTATATCAATATGGAGGGAAACTTCCAGAAAATAAGAGTGAGGGAATTTCTTCTGGTCTTTGGCTGATGCCTAAATAAATCAAATATCAGAGAAATTAAACAAGGTAGAAAGTCCACATGAGGAGGGCGTCAGCTGTGGACACACACACCCACCCACCAGTGAAGCTCCAGGAGGATAGCATTAAAAACAACAAAGCCTAAATTCTCAGGTATCTCTCTGTTTTTCCCTCTCATCAATCAACATCCTGTGATGTCTTTGCTTTTGTTGCGTCGTTGGAAACGTGTCTCAGCAGGGTCAAAACCTTGCTCTTGGGCTCCGAACAGCGCCCAGCTGGGAGTCTTGGCCATGTAGTCCAAAGCAGAGAAGCTCTGCTGTCCTCCGCTCTCATCGTAAGCCTGGACGAGTTCCTGAAAACGTTCATAGTCGATCCACGTCCACCACTCGCCGTCCACCTTGAACTAAAACCACAGAAATGAAAAGACAGAAAAATGAGGTTGTAGATGAGCAAGAATCAGCAATCCGGGTCGAGTTTATGGATGTGTCAGTGGAAACTGGACGCTTTGGCAAATCTGTTACTAAGGCTGTTTGCAATTCAATATTAATTTAGGAGATTAATCTTGAAATCATCCCTAATCCAGCTGAAGATTTAACCCACAAAAAAAAATAACAGTGAAAGAAAGAAGCTTAACAAACAAAGGTTTTAGCCTAGATAAAGCATATCATCTTTAAAATTTGGATTATTACAGCCACCTGGTACCATGTGTGAAAGATGATTTAAGAGCTTCTTCCTCTACATTCAACACTGGCTGCAAGTTGAGCCTTTCTTTAAATGGTGGGATTCATAAACTCCACCGCCTCCCCTCCAATCCCACCACATGTTTTATCAATCACTGCTTCTTTCTTCATCACCAAATTTGCCATCCATCTCACTAAAGAGGAAAAAAGGAGCAGAGATAAATGGACAGGGGGGCATGGAGCTAAAAACAGTGTATGTGTGTGTGTGTGTGTGTGTGTGTGTGTGTGTGTGTGTGTGTGTGTGTGTGTAGCACACTAACTACCAGGGAGAGAACAGCTTGTGTGTTTGACAGTGAGGGAAGAGCCTCCAACATCATTCGCTCAGCCTGCCTGTTTCCCCTGACGAGCACAGTGGGTGAAGAGTGTGACCTGCACTTTCCCAGCATGCAACAGTGCTCTCTGTGTGATACGATACCATGTTTTCCTTGTTATCAACAAAGGTGGGAAAGACTGAAAGGAAATGGAGGGCAGGCAAAGAAGGAAGCACGCGTTATATAAACCAAACTTCTCTGAAGTTTACCCAGCAAAGTTAAAGCGGTCCTTGAAGACTTAAACTTTTTGACATGCTGTAACTGGATGCAAAATGTCACCATGTTGTCATCAGGGACAAATACTGTGCTTTAGCACTCAGCATTTTAAATCCATTTCAGGTTCAGCGCTGCATTAGCATGACCCCCCATGAGTGCACTTGGGCATCAAACTGCTCCTACCACGGAGGGGGGGGGGGGGGGTCATTGATCTGACCACTTGACGATGCCTCACTGAGGGAGAATGGCACTAAGCATTTGAACACAGCCTATAGATGACCCTCGGCCACTAGAGGAAATCTGCTTGCTGCATTTCTAATAAGCCTTGGAAGGCTATAAATAATGAGAGTATCGCCTGTTGGGAGTTAATGCTGCGGCAGTGAAAAAGGACAATATTTGTTTAGCGGCATCTCGGTAAACAATTACTTTGTCTGTGAAAGCAAAGCTGTGCTGCCTTAGAGGAGAACAAGGCAGCAACGGAGGTGGCTTCATGTGAGAACACGCCACTGAGCAGCATTACCTGTCACACGACCACTGAGGAGTACCTTACCTTCACACACACTGTCACTGCAAATGGATGGAAGACCATTCAATCTTCTGTTTAAGGATTACAACCAAATGGAGACACAGTAAACTCTGTAAATGAGATTTCTACTGTGCTCAATAGAGGGGAAAACAATAGTGTCAAATTATGTTGGATCCATGCGGCTCTTTGACTATGAAGAGGGAGGCAAACAGAGAGGCACGTGTGTGCAGTCCTGCAAAAAGTCAGCTGCACATAGCCCGTTATTAATGAAGCTACGCACATGTCAGACTCTAAGATGTTAAAAAGCTGGCTTGAAGAAATGTGGGGAAAAAGACCAAAAATGTGTGAGACGCAGCAATAATGGCTGCAGGGAACAACACTTGACTACAAAGTATTTTGTCTATTAAGGCTTCAGTCTTCACGGTGCAGCTAAAGGAGCAACGACATGAGAAACAAAGCAAGCTCTGCACCTCCAGATTACCAACACACTGCCGTGCTGGGTGCCTTATACAGCCCAGTGTGGAAAAACTTCATTAAAAGCCATCAAATGACAGCTTCAGGGGAGACGGCTAAAATATCCCACTCTGAGAGACGGACGACGGGAACGTCCAGACTACAGAACCGGAATTAAACCGGTGCAAAACCACCAGAGGCAGAATCAACTATCCAGGAGGAGCCGTACTCTGTGGAGGAGCTGGTAGAATTTGTCAAAGTAAACAAACAATACAAAATGAAACAAACAAACAAACAAAACCCAATATAGTGTAAACGATAAGTTTCATGATGAAACAACAAAATTAGACCTAATTTCCATATGTGGTGTGATCATGAAGCTAGTGCTGACAATCATCATTGACTAACATGTTTGCTCCTGCTCTGTAATAAGAGGTCTCCCTGTTTTCAGCTCAGAGACTAAACTGTCTGACAAAGCTCTGACTGACTGACTCTGAGACGACTGCATCTCTGTGAAGGGACTCATGGATGTTTTTGTTCCCTACATTTATAATAAATGATCACACATATGATGTAAGGTTTGACTTCAAAAGGAATGACTTCATTTAGACTTTGAAACAAAAACCGAGCAGTCTGCTGACAGCACCTGCTGTAGTCAGGTGATGGAGTCTTTTAGAAAGACGAGGCTGATTTGTGTTTCGACAGTTTTTGTCGTTGCACCACACTCTTACAGAGATGAAACCGAGATGGATGAAAGCAGACGGAGAATAACTGAGAAAAGATGGGGGAAGGGAAGGAGAGAAGAGAGAAAAGGCTGGCAGGGAAAGTCAAATGAGGGATTCAAAGAGAGAGAAATGCCCACCAATTGCTTCAAAAGTAACTAATGATGATGATGTGTCATTGCAAGGAGGATCTACTGCTAGTTGCTATAGAGAACCAGACACACATATATACACACAGCCACAAAGTGAGACTGATGTGCTTCCCTGTGATGCATAATAAACTCTGCTGTTATATAAGTTGACATAAAACCTGAAGGAATTCATATTCTGATTCCTCTTCCTGCCACACAAAGATTTTCAGACCCCCGAAGACACGTAAGCCAAACAGACTCATTCACAAGAGGAACCTAAAAATGCCTTCAGTCTGCTGGATTATTGATGAATGCCCAGAGACACACGGGTAAATATTTACACAGAAAGAACTGAAGGTTCTAGTTTGCATTAAATTTTTATTTTATTCTCATTTCCCTCTTTACTTTGGTCTATGCAGGTGCTCCGGTTACAGTGTGACACCGCTGCACCGGGTTGTGATTGCGTACTGATTTTGATAAACACATCTACACAGTGACCTCCATGAATCACACATCAATTTACAGTTAACTGTGAAACAGCATAAAAAGCAACACATGGCTGGTCTCGCTGTTATGTTTTCATGAGAAATTAAAATGTTTAAAGTAGCAAAACCAATAATTTGACTCTAACTTCAGGTACCTTGGAGAGCGCTGCAGAGATCCACCTAAGCCAGGTGCTGGCTTTAAACTGGTGCTCTGGTATATCCAGAGGCAGGATTATCATCATCTCTCATACATGTGAATTCATACCAACTACTCTGGATTTGATGGGGTGGATAAAAACAACAATAAAAGGCTGTTCCTGAGTCAACACACTGATGGGCTGCGTTACAGTGCACAACACACACGTGCACGTGTTTGAAGGTAATCTCCTGTCACTTCCTGAAAAGGCAGCTTTTTTAAATGTGTTTTCTACGTTTTAGTCTGAATAAAATAAACATGATTTGCAAATCACTGTAAACTGACTCAGGTGTGCAGTTTGCATGTTTTTCCCGTGTTTGCACAGGATTCATGTGAGTAAAATAAAAATTTAATGCAAACTAGAACCTTCAGTTCTTTCTGTGTAAATATTTACCTGTGTGTCTCTGGTTAGGTAAAAACAGTCATTTATAAAGTGGTTACTTAAATGGGCACAGCTGAGTTTGTGTTGATGAGAGAAAGATAACGTGACACAAACACATAATATCTCCTGTGTATTTGTATATCTATGTTTATCTGTATGAAGCCAAATCACCTTTTAGAATAAATATCTCAGAATCTGAGAACAGAATGACAACGTTAATGTTCATAAATCATTTAACATATTCACCATTATGAGTAAGAATTTAACATCCTAACATTTCCTAACTATTTGAAGTACAACAACTTCTACTTCAAATAGTTTTAATAAATATTTGTGGCCATAATGTGATTCCAAAGAAGAGCAAAGATAAAAATGTACAGGGTCTCCTACAAGTCAATGTCTCAGAATGGCAGCGTAATTTATGCATTGCTTTCTACAACATTAGAAACATAATGATAATAACATAAGCCACAGGGCTCACAAGACTTTCCAGACCTAATAATGTGTCGCTAATGTTACATTGCTCCTCATTGCTATCTGACAAGTTAGTCCCACCCCACAAGTTGATGAGATTAATAACAATCTGTGGCATAGTTTCAAGAAGCTCAGACAATATTTATTTCTATCCAGAGTTGCATTCATTTGTCACCATGACCCAGTACTGATGATGGGACAGTTGGACTGCTGTGTCAAGTCTTAAATTCTGGACTCTGCGGGGGCTAATCCATGTGTGAAAACGTTGTCTCCTGTTCCCTGGACCACTGTTTCACATCCTGGCATTGTGACACGCCCACGCCTCATCACTTTATCCACCTCTCTTCTTACCTTGATGTGCCCATCGTGCTGGAACAGAATAAATCTGAACTTATGACACCAGATGACCTTTTTTCATCGCTCCAAAGTCCAGGCTTTATGCTCCCTAGTAAACTGAAGACTAGCCTCAAGAGGATAAGGAGTACCGGTACTCCTAAAACAGAGTTTCTACTATGAGTGTATGTGTTTATATTATGGGCCGGTGCGGGTGCCTTGTTGGCTGTCTTGAGTCATCCTTCATTAATTACTGCCGGACAGCTGCCGCGTCAGAACCCGACACTGAGTGGTACGTTCTAGCACGTTTGCTTCTGTCAAAGTAAAAGCCCCCTGATGGTGGGATATTTTGAAAAGAGGGCAGACCAAACTATAAATTATGAAACAAATAAAAATCAAAATAACAATTTGAAAACTTGGAGTCTGCAGTGAGCTACAGGGAAAAAAAAGCAGCCATTAAGCTGCACGTCTTTAATGTTAATGATCCTTTTTGATATCTATGCCTTATGCACCTTGACGGCATCACCTGATGATAACATATCTTACATCTGAAGTTCAAAGCAGTTTTTTTTAATGGAGTCTCGTCTCTGAGTTCTACTCTTTCTTTAATCTCTTCAGTGAACTGATGCTCTGTAATACTGCAAAGCAATATTTTACAAAGGGAAGCTCAGTTTCTGTGGAGACTGAACATGCTTTAAGCAGGATACAGTTTACTTTAAGTTATGCATACAGTAGTTTAAGTTTCATGGTTCACTGTCAGACTTCAGGTCTGCTTAAATCCTGTAGCTTTGTATGCACCTCTGAGGCTGAGCTCTTACCTTGGTGTGTGCAATGAGCAAACAGTTTGAGTGCTCGTGCTCGCAGGCAATCTCATACTCGGGCAACATGTCAGCCAGCTGCTGAACGAAGGCGACCACTTCCTGGTGCCAGGGAACGTTTGCCATGGTCAGACTGCTGGCAGAGCTCTCCCCGCAGTATGTCACACCCTGGAGACACAAGAGCACACAATCAGAAATTAATGACAGAAAAAAAAAGATTTACAGTTTTTTTTTTTGTTGTTTTTTTTAAAAATTTATTTTTACCCCAAAAATACAGAAAAGAGAAACCATGCAAAACAAGGACAAAAGGTTCCTGCACACAGCCTTTTGTCTCCATACAAAGGCCTCACTCGATTGATTGACAGACGTATGTTTCAGTGCTGTTTGTCTGTCAGCACGATCACACAAACTACAAGGCCAGCATTCACAGAGGCTGTTTGAGATGCTGAGCAGAGGAAGAAGCAGTTACAATTGAGATCGTATCTGAATCAGTAACTTTAACATTGCAAAATGGCCCAAAGGCCTCGTTCACCTCCTCCATTACAGAGCACTGCAGTACCTCCACTTTACTTCTTTTCTTTCTTTTTTTAATACATGAATAGATTTTCTGAGAAACATGATATTTTAGGGTTGGAAAATAAACAATCAAAAGCAAATATTCTTGCTTTCATTAAAGCATCAATACTGAAAAGTACTGAGTGTGAAACATCCAAGACTGGAAAATGCAGACTCTTAAACATTTACTTTGGATACTGTGGACAGGTATGGTTTTCAAGTATGTGCCAGTAACCAATAACGTGTGAGACACTGTAGGATGAGATCAAATACTTTCCTGAGAAAACAGAACAACATTATTGCTGGAAATTCTTTAGCGTACAATTCTCTTCCTCAGCGAGCCAAAGCAGACCAAAAGTTTAACCTGAGGAGACTCACCACAGAATGAAAATCTCTGCTGAAAGTCAAAAAATGAAAAGCTACAGACTGAAGTTCACAAACACATAAAAAAGAAAGCAGTCAGGTTTGGAGACAAAGTTCTGTGAACTGATGAGAAACAGCCTTTTATCAGAAAAACGGCAAACAGCTCATGAACCAAATCGCTTCCTATTTCGTTTCTTCACTGATGAATACAGGGCGACACAGGAACCCTTCGTGTTCTCACATCCACACATGTAAAACTCCTTGGATGACATCATCATCTCCAACTCCAGGCCTCGAGGGCCGGTGTCCTGCAGGTTTTAGATGTGTCCCTGATCCAACACACCTGAGTCAAATGGCTGAACGACCTCCTCAGTATGCAGTCAAGTTCTCCAGAGTCCTGCTAATGACTTCTATATTTGACTCAGGTGTGTTGGATCAGGGACACATCTAAAACCTGCAGGACACCGGCTCTCGAGGCCTGGATTTGAGGATCCCCGATCTAGCAGGACAACGGCTGTAAACTCAGAGCCAACGCAACCACAGAACATCCGCTGTGACCGAGTCTCATCAAGCTGCACCCAGTTCCTGCGTTTGGCTCCATGAGGACAGTGACTGACAGCTGATCAATGACTCTTTATTTAGTGAGTTTTATCATTCATTTGACCCCGATGTTTCTCTGTCTAGCTAATGTTCATTTGGTGCGACAGACTTGACACGCAGCAGCAACTGGTTATCACTAGCAAACCTCGGAGTTGACACATAATTACCATTTGGCTGGTGAGACAAATCGAAGTGAAAAAGAATCTGGCCTTGGCCACTAAAATCAATGGAAACAGCAGGCTGAATGCTGATTAATAGTGTACTGCAGTAACAAGTGATGAGGAGGGAGAGGCGCAGGGGAAGAGAACAGCCCTGCTGCAGACTAAAAACCCATGCCCTCCGACATAAGACCTCCATCAGCAATTACATTTATCATTAAGTCTGTGGGGGCCATCATAGACTCAAGTATTATGACCTAAGCTCGAGCTTCTTAATTATTGCATGGGTCAAGCTGTTCCGTAGGTCACAGTTTACTGTATTTAAAGCCATCACCAGAGACAAAGACCATTAAGCCAGACGGTCCTTTGTGTTAACAACTTGCTCTCACTGTTAGAGGCTTCACACCAAAGTCATTGTTGAGGTCACAGACACAACTGATTTGCAGGGGCTTGAATCTTTGAATCTTCAGCCTCTTAGAGCCTCACATGCAGAGCAGAGGAAGAGATCAGGGCAGACATTAGGGTTTAACTAATGTTTGCATTAGTACTTACTCAAATATGAGCAAGACTTTCAGAAAAACTGTCCCATATAATTGCAAAAAAGGGGACTCAGATGTATTATGATTATAGACATGACAGAAACTGTAAAGAGTCAGGTGCAAGATGTTACCTAAAACCATTTAATATGGTTTGCATAGAGCAAAGAATCCACAGCGCACAATATTTATATACATAACTGTTGAAATCTTTGCACAGAGCAGAACATGGACTGCTCACACGGCTTTGCATCAGAGAACTCTTAAAGTCATGAACAGCAAAGAGCCAAAGCAGCAGCGTCTCTGTGGTTTTCTTCATTCTCCGAGGTTTCTGCTTTTTTTGCAATATGTACAACTGTGCTGAATTATAGTGTAGAGGCTGTCCTGAATAATAAGCAATGCAGTTTATGCTTGTAGACTAGGCAGCTGTTTTCTAACTATGGAACCAAAGCCATACAAATGCTTTGCTTCAGACTCTTATTTGCAGTTTTCCCTTTGATGCAAACATGAATAAATTAAAACTGTTCTTGTGCCAACATTTTCTCACCAAGTTTCAAACTGTGTAAATGCAAACATGCATATATTCTGCATAGCCTAGAGCCATAGAAAAAAAAACTCAGCCATCATAACTGTCTAACCTCAACCAAACTAACCAAAACCCGACTCCAAATCTTAAATTTAACCCTAAATCAAATCTGATTTAGGAAAAGGACCTACAAAAAAATGTCCCCACTGCCACGAGTCTGAATGGTCCTCACAAAGATATCCATCCAAGTATGTGCACACAGACCACCTGCACGCCAGCGAGCTGTACTCGAGCCAAGGCAGCAGCTGTGCTACCGTAATTCTCTGATCTGCTGGCCAGGAACAGCGTCTGATCCTCACACAGGTATGTCTCACAGAGGAAAAACAAGAGCATGTGTTTATGTATCTGTAGGCCTGCACCAACAAATGTTTGTGAACATGGTAAAAATAATCTCCAAGTACAAATCCATTTCCTTTTTTGGCTCTGATTATTGCACACTCTGCAAAAATAGAAGGAAAACAGCATTTGCTATAAATGCAACGATAGATGTGTGAGCAGACTGACCCAACCAGCCACCGCTTATTGTAAGTCCTACAGGTTTATGCTCCTGTGATGACTAACTGCATAAACTTTAACTAATAAAAAAGTAAAAGTGATTCATAATAATTTTAATGTTTCTTATAAGGTTTAGAGACAGCCAGTGAACCTAATAAATGTTAATACCTAAAGACAAACACTCCATTAGCCACAAATGTGTTCTAAGACATCAGTGTAACTCACACCTGAGCAGGATTTAATGTTAAAGACTGAAGAGAATGAGCTGAGTCACGTTTTACAGTGTTCCTCAAGTATGATAAATAATCGTAAATATTTCACAGATGTCATTATTTAAATTCTCTCTTCTCTTTTCAGCTGCCTCCATCTCATCCTATCCCAGCATCCTCCTCTGTCACACCAACCCTCTGCACGTCCTCTTTCTCTGCATCCATGAACCTCCTCTGAGGTCTTCCTCTTTTCCTCCTGCCTGGCAGCTCCATCTTCAACATCCTTTGTCCAGTATATCCACTCTCCCTCCTCTGCACAAACCATCTCATCCCTGTGTCTTTGCAGCTCGGCTTCCTGTTTTCCTGTTCGTGCCGCCATCTACAAACCACGCATCATAGCAGGTCTCACTAAAAGCTTCTGCTGGCTGCTCGCTTCAGCTCCTCACAAGGGGTCACCACAGAAGATGGATCTGCATTTTTGATTTGGCACAGATTTTTTACATCAGATGCCCATCTATTATTTAAAAATTCTCCTGCGAGCTCATTTTTTACTGTTTAAAAATTTGAATCCTATCTTTTAGAGTCTATGTAGTTAAGTAGGACCCAAAGAAAAAGCCTTGAGTACTAATTTGGCTTCTACAAATAATCTCTTTGACTCCGACCACTGAAGAAATGATGTCCTGGGAAGTTAAAACAGCTGATGCTTCACCATTTAAAAAAAAAATCCACAGAATCAACTGAGAAGCTGTAGGTAGGCGACCTGTGAAGCCAGCTGTGAGCTGCAGCCATTCGTGACCATAATCTGACCTCACGTGTCTTGTAGGGCTGATTGCAAATTCACTGCACCAAAAAGTTAATACTGAGTGCAAAATTTCTTTGTGTTGGGTTTGGAGAGACAGGAACTGGGTGGCTGAGGGCAAGCACAGTGGGAACGTTGTACAGAATTGATGGGAGACCTTGGAGTTATCAGCCTTGCCCGGAGGCCTGCTGAATAAAGATCAACCATTCAGGACTCCGTATAAATCATTGGGAAGGGGCCTGGGCAGGAGGAGAGTGTAATAGGAAGAGATGGGGACAGATCTTTGAGATATGTGGTAGAAATGAATAAAGTATACTGAGTGGGAGAAATGGAGCTAAAGAATAAGGGTCAAATAATCTATGTCTTTCACCTTTAATGGAAATCATGAATGTTGATCATTGAGGCCTCACTCACACTGCGCAGCACATCCCTGTGTGCTTTCACCAAATGCATCTCAGTACGCTTCCACGCTGGCCTAACTCTTCCCTCAGTCTGTCTCTGTAATCCAGAGACTGTGGCAGGTACGTGGTATCAATGCTGCACTGAGATGATAAATCACACACTGGACAACTGAACAGAGGATGGTAAACCATACAGGCTGAACTAGTAATTAATGGGTCAATAATGCTGCTGCTGGTGATGGTGGACACGCACACCGGGATGCAATTCATCATTCTTAAAGATCCACAATTCATCTTAATTAATGCACGCTATACACACACACACACACACACACACACACACACACACACACACACACACACACACACACACACACACACACACACACACACACACACACACAGCACTGAAGCTGTTCTGATGGCTCAACAACTATTGAAAAAAATGTCATGTGATGGCAATTAAGTCAACTTTAGACAGATTTTTTCAGTTTCTAAATGTTTACAATCATAATTACAGTAACAATGTCATAAAGTGTCCCACCTCTACTTTATTTACAGTGTTTACGTCTGCTGCCTGTAATCTCAGTCTGATCCACAGACTTCTGCAGTCAACTTCTTCAGCTCTAAGTTTAAATGAGACCTTCTTGTGTTCTGTGTGTGTTTTTTAATGTGGTCTTGAGCGACAGTTCTTCCGGGTTTTTGAAGTTATTCCAACATTTTTCTTTGCACACTGGCTGCTTTTTCACTCATTTTGAGTAAAAACACACAATTTGATTCCAGTTATAACAAATACCAAAGACAAAGTTTCACAGGTATAAAACTGCACCAACAAGGTGCAAAGACCTATCAGGCTAAAATGGCATATCTTGGCAAGGTGTGCACTGTGTCCTGAAAAAAAAGAGGAAACTAGACAAGAGTCATTGTTGAAGAATAAAGGTGATCATACCAAAGCTTGTTAGAACTGTACAAACTCAGTCTTTGCCTTATACGCATCTCCGTGTATGTCTACATGTGTTTCAATAATTCCCATTTTCCCAGCCAAATATAAAGAAGTGAAGGGTGGCTCAAGACTTTTGCACAACACTGTAAATCTATGAAAATAAGAGTTCACATTACTATAACTACTAAAGCCATTTAAAGGGGACTATCCTACTAATGCCCGAGCAGGCCCATCAGTCAGCAGTGAAAGCTAATTTGAGAGCTGGTGATATGATGACAAAGCAATTCTCTCCATCATGCTGTCACTAATCCATCCTGAGATGTACTAATTACTGGGCTCATGATGCTAAAGTCGATATCTTGCCCATAGCTGCAAGCCGCCAGAGGAGTTTATCTGCTCTGTAAGGGACGATATACTCTTCATCGCAGGAACAGGGGAAGAGGAGGACGGGAAGATAAGAGGGTGACAGAGAAGATAATTAAGGGAGAACAGATAAAGATTTTACAGTGTGAGGGAGAGTTCACCCTGAGACCGACCTGTGAGAGACACAGCTTAAATTATTAACTGTTAGGATGAGGCAGAGATTTCACCGTGATTCTCAAAGATCTGAAGGTCAGACTTTGAGAGACCGAAATTATATATCTATCTATCTGTCTTTATACAATTACAAATGTACAAGTGGATATTGGACAAATGCGGGCACTGAATAGAGCAATGAAACACCACTGTCACAATTACCACAGAGTGTGGCTGTGTTTGTGAGGAAGCAGGGCTCAAACTAGTGTTGGAGAAGTTAAGAATTTCTCGTATTTATATATGTATATATTTCCCATATTATGAACCATCTTGGTATACAGCAACAGTGCTAACCACTGCACCACTGTGCAGCTATATTGATAACATGGAAACAGTTTTATTATTTTCAACACAGGCGTGCACGTGACAGTCTCAACGCCACATATAAAGCATTTGCTCATCATGCGTCACCTTGGAGCTGATGGTTACAGGTTATTCCAGGCTCTGGTTATGTGCATAACACCGTAACGTATTTACCACCTCATCGTGTCCTTCAGTCCCTTTGGTAGTCACTTCAAATGCTAGCCTCAGAGCTGAGGTAAGGATAACAGTGCAGAATTTCATTACCTTTTCATGGTCTCTGGTTACAATGTCACTGCTGGTCTCGCGTATGGTCCTACAGAGATCTGAGAGTGTGCTTTTATTGGCTGCCATGTTTATACACTCAGCACGGAGCTCAGGCATGAAAAACTGTCATGCAAACTTTTGATGTGTTTTGCTTTCATTAAAGAAAATAGATGCAAATATATTGGAGGAAGAAAGCCAAAAATATTTAATGTGAAAAAAGACTTATTATTTTAAGGTGAATGAGAAGACCACGTTTGGCGGTTTCCTCTCCACTACAGTGCTCCCCACTGTCTTGTTAATGTTCTGCTCTCTTCAATATAATAAAATGCCAGGTAGTGTTGGGTCAATACAGACTCCTGTGAGAAAACTTCCATAAAAAAAAAAGTCAGTCTCAGTGGACAACTTGGATTGATAAAGGAGCCCATCATAAACTCAATCATGCAGCAAAGACTTGCTTGAAGCGCAGTGCTAATTACTTAAGGAGCAATAAAGCTCGGCAAGCAAAACAAACTCTGCATAATGTATCAGAAAGAATGAGAGGAGATCCAGATGGGGATCCTTTAATTGCCACACAGGTGGTTGGATTTTTGCACACACGGAAAATAAAATGCTTTTTCCTCTGCAGCACATGTCAAACAAGCTATAAAAGAATTAAAAGGATGGAGAAAAGTTCAAATGAGCATCGGTGTGTCACTACATAACTTTAGACAGCAGAGACAAAGATCAGGTAAGAGTAAAAAAAAGAAACAACTCACAGAAGTGTAAACTGGATGTGCTGAGAGCTAAAAAAAAAAAAAGGACAAGTTCATCTACATTTGTGAATCTGAATCTTTACAATCCTCTGAACCAACATAAAGTATGACGTCTACAATCTAACGCGCTCATACCAAACTGACAACTTTACCTGCCTGCAACTTCCTGTTCCCTGCAAAATCTTCCACTGTTATTATGGTGATGGATATTTCACGTCCCTTTGGGAACTCTCGACAAGCTTGACATTAATGCTCTTAACCAATCCCGGTTTCTAAATGAGTCAGATTATAACCTCAGAGCAAGGCATATTAATCTATCCAAAGACATATTAGTCAAAGATGGAGGCTTTAAAAGGCTCGGTTTAGGTGAAAGATGGCCCATCTCACCAAGTTCTGTGCCAGAACCTGACAGATGATCTTTTGTCGTCCCAGCCTGTCAACCAAATACAGAAAAAGCTGATTTATTTGGAAATCTGAAGGATAAAGTGGAACCACAGGGATGAATTTCGCTATTGGTGAGCAAAACGTTAAAAAAAAAAAAAAAAACTAGAACAAAACAGACCTGATCTTATGCCAGGCAGGTCTTTGTCATATTAACAATTATGTTCTTCACAGTTACATAAGAGATGGAGTCTAAAGAAAACAAAATTAAATGCCTTCTTAATGAGTGCTTGAGCTAATCGTCACTCGCCTGCCTTTCTGCTTATAGTGCGATGCTGGCTAAATGATAACACCCAGACGTGCTACAGTGTCTGGTGTGAACAGCTAAATCAATCGGCTGCTCAGGTCAAGAGCAGCATTACTGACAGTCCCTGTTACACTTGTGTCCCTGCACAGGTTGTTTATGACAAATTTTTTTTTTTGCACATTCAGCAACAGCAGAAACACAAAACATCAAGAGGGAGAGGACACGAGTGCTGCAAAGCATCATCTCACATTCTCTCAGTGAAGCTGGCAGAAGTCAAGAATGTGCACCAAGATAGCAGAACAGGCACATTTCTGTCTTTGTAAGTGTCACCAGGCCTGCTTCACTCCTGCTCAAATATGCCATCATACCTCAGCGAGCAGATATGTCCCTGCTCTACTCTATAATTTACTGTAACCTGAGAAATATAGTCTAATACAGGAACATACAGCTTAATGAAACAGGACAGGGCTTCCTGATAGAGGAAAGACTGTAAATGGTCCTGATCTCAGTTATATCCAACATGTTTGGCATCACAAGGTATTGTTGGTGTATGCTCAGAAATCATGAAAAACCTGAAAATGTAAATGAACGGTGAAATATAACAAATGATAACACTTCGATCCTTGATGACTGCAAACTTCACAGTCATGATATCTGAACCCAAGTGAATCTGCAAAGTGTGGGCAACAGTGGAGTGACTGCAGGTGGGCCAGAACAAGTGAGCTAAAATAAATAAGTAAATAAAATGTGTGCACTGAAAAAGGAAAAGATCCTGAATAAAGCCTCAGGATTTCATTTTCTGAAGACACAAAGACGGTACTTCATCTTAGGCTCATTTGGTGAGTTTCGATTCAAGGTTTGAGAAGATGTGGCAGTCTTAAACTTGGAAACGTATACCGCCTCTCTCGCCACATGAGGCCCGGCACTGTGGTGCACCAGGACGGTTGGTCCCCCGGGACCCTCCGCACCAGCGTAGGGTCTGACGATGATTCCAAGGGTTTCATCCTGATACCTGATGGCAGTCGGGGTGCCGTTGCCTAGCCTGTAGAGGTCTGTGTGTCCCTCCATGGATATGTCTCCCCAGCTCATCAATCACTCCCCTTCAAGCTAATCATGCTTAACAATGTTACAGGCAGCATAATGTTCACCACGGCTTCTCATCTGTGAAAAGCACAGGGCACCAGTGGTGGACCTGCCAATTCTGGTATTCTATGGCAAATGCCAATCAAACTCCACGGTGCCGGGCAGTGAGCACAGTGCCCACTAGAGGACGGTGGCCCTCAGGCCACCCTCATGAAGTCTGTCTCAGAGACATTCACACCAGTGGCTGCTGATGGTCATTTTGTAGCTCTGCAGTGCTCTTCCTGTTCCTCCTTCCACAAAGGAGCAGATACCAGTCCTGCTGATGGGTGAAGGAAGGAAGGATGGACAGATTGGCATAGTTGTGGTGGACAAGCAGAGGAAGAAAGCCATAGTGATACATGCAGCAGTACAAAGTGATGGCAACATCAGGAAGACCAAGACATGGAAGGTGAAGGTGGTCTCTGTGGAAATCGTAAGACTCGGAGCAGTGACCCCCAAACTGAGGTCTCTGTTCAGAAGAGCACAGTCCTAGGAACAGCTAAGATACTGTGCAGTGCACTCAAACTATGCTCTCTCTCTCACACACAAGTGCTTTAATTACTGACCTCCCTCACCCATGCTCGAGTAAGACATTTAACCCCCATTTGCTCTTTTCTGCTGCCGGCTCACACAGAAGACTTTGCTTGTAAAAGGCAGCTCCCAGGTGTGATTCAGTGTAACTGTGGGCAGGCTGCTACTGAAAGACCATTCAGTTCAGCAAACCCAGCCTGGGTAAATGAAGGTTAAAGAAAGTAATAGCTGCAATAGCTGTGAGCAGTGAGATCCCGGTGGAGACTGTGCTGTGGTCGGACTCTTTAAAAAGCCTGCACCCTGGATTATGAATGAGAGGATGTGTGGAAGCATTCCCATGTGGGACTGTGTGCAGCGAGAGGCACAAGATGAATATTAACTGTCTGTGGGAAGCCTCGCATCTCTTCTTTTGCCTTCATATCAGGACACTGAAGATAAGGCACATGTAAGGTGTGTCTTGACACACAAGCTTGCGTGTAAATTGATCAGGTTTTTTTCCATTTGATTAATAAAAGTGTATTTCATCCTCTGTTAAACTGAGTTTTATGACAAAGTTTGTCTTACATGCCTGCAGCGTGCTTGCAGAAGCAGGCCTTCTGGTTCGTGGCTGTCATGTGTTTAGTCACTAAATCTGCCTCATTTGTCTCCATCTATGCACTGGGGAGCTTTTATAATCACTACACCCCGAAAGAAATAATGAAATCACAATGCAGGAGCTAGAAGATATAAACAAATATTTTCCAGTGCGGAGTCATTATGTGACATAAAACAGATTTGTGTTTTGGAGCATATATTTCATGCAGTATAAACGTGGTGCAAATAAAAATGAATTAAACATGAAGTAAACCTGCACTGCAAGTGTGTGCTGACAGATTTTATGGTGTAAGCTGTGGGATTAGAGAGCAATCATTTTTTATTTTTTTACATCATCAACTGAGAAAAGCCTTTTTTCATACATACTTCCATAAAGGTGCTCCTGTCAGGCAGGCTGCTCGCTTGCACCTCTGTTCAGTATGCTCCAAACCTTTTCACCTCTACAGGAGAAAACAGCAGCTTTTTGGAGCATAAACACAATTTCAGGGAAACGCTCCATCCCAGCTGCCTGTTAGTCTTCCTGCTACTAACAGGCGAAAGACGTCCAGGATCCAGATTTCGGTTCTACCGCCAACACGACTCGTATCGTGCTTTGATGTGATGCTCTTAATAATGAACAGACACTTGCACATTTGTCACTATGACAACCGCATCTCATACTGCCACCATGTGCCCCCTCCCACACTATTAATACCATGCCTGCTAAATGACCAGGGGTAAGGTCAGTGAATGTGGTACACAATTTATCCAAGTTATAGAGTGACAAGACCTGTTAACGTTTTACAAACGATTAGATGAACAACCACCATGCTATACTACATATCTATATACTATAATCTGCAAGGTGTTTCACCTGAACTGTATTCAGCTACAGACATGAAGAGAGGAGCAAATATTAAAAGAACCAAAACAAACATCAAAGCTCAGTGGAGGAAAAAAAACAAGGAAAAACAAAAAAGAAAAGATTAAAGAAGCAACACAACGATGATACATGCTGAGATAATGTTGCTAAATCCTACCTTGACCTCAATGAAGTCTGGCTGGCCCAAAGCGATGAGCTCCGAGTACGCCTGCATCTCTTCCACGTTCCAGGCCTTGACTAGTGTCAGTCTGTACACCGTCCTCTGTCTCTGCGCGTGAACAAACAGAGGTTTGGGAGCGATGTAAGGAGGTCAAAAGTGTGAGAATATCTATGATATTCAATAAAGAGATGTCATATTATCAATCTTGTATCGTCAGTATGAATTTATAAAACCTGCAGCATAAAGTGTTCAAAGCTCAGAACTGCTCAACAGATTCTGAAGCAATAATATATTTGGATACTGAAAAACACTAAAAAAAAAAAATCATCTTTATAGCTGAATCCACAGTTTTTTAGCTTCTTTGTGTAGAATCTTCATTTGAATTAGTTAGAACAAGCATGCAGTGCTTTCCCCTGGCACACACACACACACACACACACACACACACACACTGGTATAAAAAAATGATGATTCATCTCAAACTTTTGAACGTAACCACTTTTTTCCGATCACTTCCTGTGACAGTGTGTCATCACCAACATCTGTTCTCTGTAGGCAACACAGCTGCTCACAGATGTCCTGTCAGCTACCTTATTTCCTCCTTGGCATGGTTACTGTCCCTGTGTTGCAACATAAGACACCTGTTATATTCTTCACTGTGTAGCACTTTTCAAATTCAATTCACAATACTTTGCACTACAGATGCAACACTTGCCAAAAATCTCCACAAAATGCTGGTCCTCCAGCAGCACTGCAGGTGAGTGAATAGTGGACGGTGTGAAATGAATACAAAGCTGCTGCCAGCACCTTCAGCTGTTCAGCTTCAGTGTGTATAAGCTATGTGAACAGAGGGGGGAGAATTATAAAAAGGCACGCCACAGATGAAATGCTGTTTTCGGCAACCACCTTTAAATTTTAGGACTTTTTTTTTTCTCTTCTGAGATTGAAGCAAGACAATAACACAGTCCTAGCTGCCACAAAAGGTCCACACGGGCCCTAAACTGAGCTGCTTGTTATGAAAATATTCACTTAAATAAAGCAAGATGAATTATTTAAGAAGATTTTAAAATGCATTATCTTAACATAATGCCATCTGTCAAGCTACTGGATGTACTAGGCATCAGATGTGCTGAAAGCAGGAAATATAGGCAAGTTGTGTTACGGCCCCTGACAGTTGTTATGACTGCTTCAGAGCAATTCCAACGCAGCAGGTCACAAGTCTACCTACAGAAGCCCACTCTGCAGCTTACAGCACTTATAAGGGTCTGCTGTTCGGATGCTGGGCCTGAAAGCACAGGATGCATTTAGAGGTCTCGGGATATTCAAGCCTCTGTGAGTTAGAACTCTCTCAGCAGTCCAAAGGCTACCTGCATTAACACTGGGGAGGTTTAAATGTTTAAACATACATAAAAATTATATATGGCTTTGAACTGAAATCAAGGATGAGAATATCCGAGCTGCATCTGGTGATTTTTCCCAGGTACATGAACGTAGCAAATATGTTCACAGTTCTGTGGTGTAGAGTCAGGATGCAGATGCTGTTTAGCAGTGGAATATGAATTATTGGCAAAGTGATAGAAAAGAAAAGAATCAAGGAACAATGGAACATGACAAAGACTCAAGTAAACAAGAATGAGAAAAGAGATGGCACCCTCTCCCTCATTTCCTCTCCATCTCCCTCTTGCACTGAAAGGTTATCTCTAACACTAGGTCCTTTCAGCCCAACAGGGAAGGGGATAATTGGCCAGTGGAAGCAGGGAGGTGAGGTATTTCAAGCTGTCTCTATTCCAAATCCAACACTGAGGCACAACTCTATCAATCCCAAGTGCACTGGCAGCGAGGCCAAGTGGAGGAGAGGAGGAGAGCTGTCAAACAGAGAGCATAGAGGATAAGCGCTCAGGAGGGATGGAGAGACAGCCCACTATGAAATAAAGACTTACGAACAGGGAGGTGAAGGGGGTGGAGGGGGGCTGGCAACAAAAAGGTTATTTTTGGACACTGCACACAGACATGCCGACTAATCACAGAGAGGTGTACACACGCAAGCACAGACGTACAGGTACAACCACCAGAATGACCTGAATAACACGATCTACGACGCTAAATTACCCCGGCGTCTGTGGCAAAAACACTTATGGTATATTATGCAAAAACTCACTTAATGACATCATAGTTAAATGATGTATAAAATATGCACAATGCGTATGAAGCGCTCTCCTTTCATTTTATCCATCCTGAAATAAGCCTCACATTTTACCACCCTGCCACCTGAAGGATCAAAGGACATACGCAGTAGCATTAAAATGATCACGCTTTAAAAACAAGTAATATAATACAATACACGACATTTTAATGACAGAATTGATTCCAGTGAAAAACCTATGGTTTCCTATAGGTAATGACGAGGTCTGCAGATTCGACTGTTTCACAGAACAGTGTGCACATTTTCAAAATACTGAGATTGCAGGGCGTGGTCAGTGAGCGTGCCGCTGGGGTAGAAAGTGCCGTTCTCTGGCTGAACCAAGGTTTCTGCCACACATCTTGCCTAAGCTTAATTATACTTCAGGAACTTGGAGAGTTAGCACATTAAAGGAACACACACACTATACTGTGAAGACCTGCATCCATTTAGTTTCTAACAATGTCCCCATAGGTATCATATACTGTATATGAATATGTATGTATGTGTATGCTGTGGTTAGCATTTATTGTTAAGCCACTGAAACACTTAATTATATCTCATCCTCATTATATAATAATCAGACGTGCAGTTATAGCACACTCATATTTTCTTGCTGTGGTCGGGTGAAGCTGGTGATCTGGATACAATTAGAGTGCAATGATCACTAGCAGTTTGCTTCAAACCAAGCACTCAACAAGACCTCAGGCTGAGCAGCACTAATGAATAAGTCCCAGCATGCTGAAGCTTTAACCATGAGGATGCAGGCTCACCACAGACTCTGCTGAGAGAGGATTTTTCACATTTTAATTCGTTGCTGTCTCATGCTAAAAATGATTCAAATGTTTTTGTAAATGTATTTATTATTAAAACCTGGAATCGAATATCAAAATCTGTGTTACGACTGCTTGCTAGAGAACCGTATTTCAGTTCAGATGCCTCTCATTATCTTAGATCTTAGAGGTGATCTATAGAAGCTGCCCAGTGGCCTTAATAATTCCTAAATAGAGGAAGTTTGGAGTAACCGGGACTCTTCTTGGCCTGCAGGCTAAGAGTGAGAGAAAAGCCATGGTAGATCAAATTCTCCATCATCACTGGCTGAACTGCAGCCCAAACCATGACAGAGCCTCCACTGTGTTTTACAGATGGCTGCAGACGCTCACTGTTGGGCCTCTCTCCTCACCTCCTCTGTACATACTGAAGATTTGAATCAGAAATTTGATCACTTCTTAAGACCCATTGCCACTGATTTTAGTCCAGTTCCTGTTCAGGTACGAGAATCGGAATAAAAATGAATGATACAACCATCTAACTTCCAAAGAAAGAGTTTGAAAATCCTTCAGAAAGCCCAGAGAACTATCGCTCAAGAACTCTGAAATCATTTCATGAACGTCTGGCTGAGTGCCGACTCAAGACTTCTGCTCAGCACTGTAAATACTGAGCTAACGTATCAGTTTAAAAAAGCAACAACAAACAGAGAAAATATGAATCATTATGTTTCAGCTTTGTCATTATGATCCAGGGGGGAGGGGACAATGCTGCAACCTAAAATGTGGTGGTGAAGAAGAAGAAGAAGACAAAGAAGAAGACAAAGAAGAAGACGAAGAAGAAGACTTTGCATCCTTTCTGAATGGGTTTGCTTAGTAACATTGTAGACCACATGTCTGTCTCAAGGTCACTTGGTGCTTCACAAAGCTCTATACTGTTTGGCTGAAACAGACTAAATTGATACAAGCACTCTGGCAGCAAGATGCAGGCTGTGATCATGGATTTTCCCTCTTCTTGCAAACGACAGAAAGTTCTGCAAAGCTAAGAGCGCTCAGATCACCCCGACAGGACAAAGGGACCCCTCTGGATGTTTTCGTTCTGATCGTGGTGACAGCGGCCTTATCAAATTCATGTTACAGATAAAATAAAAGGCACCCTTTCACACTTGACCAGGTGCTCCCTGTCAGTTGTAGGCATCTTGCTGTCATTGTATGTAAATGGGTGGGAGAGAGAAGACGTCTCATTCTGTGGTTTCAGCTGCTTCAATAAGTCTTACAAGATGAGACAGAACCCATTAAAAGTGGCCAGTACTGCACAAGTTTAATGTTACTACAACAACACCCATCAACCCACTAAATTTAATATCATTCGCTTTTATTTCAAATCAGTAAGTCAGATTTTTTACTTTTACTTTTTTTGAAAGTTGGATACTTAAATAATGTGATGCTTGTGAGCTGCAGATTTAATCAAAGGCTGTGACATTCAGGTTAGTCATACTTACAACAGCAGCATAACCTGCATTCATGAAAACTGTAAATGTACATCTACCACTTTATCACTGCCCAGCGTTTGGACCTCCTGTACCTCAGTGTGAATCAGGAATGTTGTGGGGTCGGGCCGGGGACTAAGATTTTTAGGACAGGCGTAAAAAGCTGAACAACGTATGAAAAACATTTTTATTCACTTTTTTGGATTTAGAGTCCAATAAAAAGCAAGTACATGTTAAAAGACATGCTACTCAAAAACCCTGCAGATAATTTAATAACCCCAGTTTTATTATATTTTTATCCTGTTGAATTTGACCGAGCAGTCAGATTGTTTTCAGACTGAACCACAGCGTTCACCCCCAGCTTACCTTTTCTCCCAGGGCCCTGAGGCTATCCAGGAAGCGCGGCCAGAAATCCTTGAAAAGTGGCCGGTCAATCTTCTTTAGGCTGTCTTTGGTGCTGGCATCCACACTAACATACAGCTGAGTAACTGGCACCAAACTCCTGGAAAGGTTGAAAAAGGAGGGTAAGAATCATGTGGTGCAAAATTTAGGAGGCATTTAAAAAAAATAGATCACATTTGATTCCTTAAATCCTCCCAAGAAAACACGAGTTTTTGTTCTGTCAGTTCTCTGAAGCAGGCAGTTCCACCTTATTCAGTCTGAAACAACTTGATTCCCAACATCAAGTCAAATACTCTTTGTAGTTGCTGCTAAAAGCAACTGATTTTTTTCTTATAGGCAGATTATGGATGAGCGAGGAGAACGAGAAGAAGGAAACTAAAAATAAAGAGCACCAATTATAAATATCAATTAAGAAAAAAAACTTATTTGTATGAATCTGAAAAAATAAATCAGTGGGAGCAGGAGTATGTGTGATAGCAGGTCATCATATAAGTAATCAGAAAAGTGTAAAAGAGCAGAACATTTGTCTTCAGATGGGAGATAAAAATGTCTGCAGAGGGAATCACGTATGGATGCAAAACTAAATTAGAAAGTCAGGAAATGCAGCACTTTCTAATGAAGACTTCCGTGAAAGAACAAAAAAAGAACATTTGCTCTTGTTAAAGCAGAACTGGAACAGATTCTCAGACGGTAACAGCTCATCTCCTGCAGGACAGCTCTGGCAGGCACGATCAATGGCTGATGGCGGGCGTCCTCGCCTTCAACTTGCTCGATAACTATGTGATAGGTAATCCTGTGACGTGCCGGTTAGCTGACATATCCGATGTGTCAGTGCATGTCTTGAAAATTGGTAAGTGGTTCTGGATAGAGAGGTTGATTTCATGTTGATTTCAAATATCATGCAGCATTCAGCCTTTACAGTCCAGAATGATAGAAACTGGAAACAGTGTACTTTATTCTAAATGTATCGGGAGCACGTACGTCATTTTTTTAACAAGCAGCAGCAAAACTTTTCACTGGAAGGTTTTGTCTCTACAAAAACCTGAAACATTAGAAGGCAAAATGATAATTTGAGTGTGTGCAGAAGAGGCAACTTTCTTCTTCAGCACGAAGAACGAAATGAAAATGAAATCAAAATTTACTTCTGTTGATCTGATCAATAAGTTAGCACATTTATTTAACACTCAGTTATGAAACTTATTGTTGAATAAAACATGTGTAAACAAAGCACTGACATCATCATCATCACAAACATCACATCTGTATTTATCCTTCCTGCGACTGAATCTCTGATCTTCCTGCCAGGGCCCATTTTACCAGCTGATACCCTCTCACTGCCGCCCCCCCCCCCCCCCCCCCCCCCCTGATTCAGGCTTTAAAGATAATCAATAAAGCATGAAATCAGATAAAACACTGCTAAATTTGAGAGTAAGAATGAAACGATGAACACACAAAGATGATGTTTGTCCATTTTGCCTATACCTGATCTCCTGGGGGAACTGTGCATTGGTGACCAAGAAACTGGAGATGTGATGGCGGTGGAGGAGGCGAATGAAGGTGTTGATTTCAGGGTACATGATTGGCTCGCCCACCAAGGAGAGGGCGCAGTGCTTGACCGCTAGGCCCTCCTCATAGCGGTCAGGCTTTACTCCAGGGACACCTGGCAAGAGAGAGGTCAGTGTTTGAGTAGATAGTTTTGAAGTCAGTTCCACCGATGACTCTAAATGAGACTAAACATAAAGTACTGTCGGAAACAACAGACTGAGGTCAGGTTATGAACTGATGACAACTTCAGTAATTATGCACAGCCAAAGAGTCACGAGAGAGAGACAGAGAGACAGAGAGAGAGAGAGAGAGAGACAGAGAGAGAGAGACAGAGAGAGACAGAGAGAGACAGAGAGAGAGAGAGAGAGAGACAGAGGAGAGCAGAGAGAGAGGAGACAGAGAGAGAGAGAGAGAGAGAGAGACAGAGACAGAGAGAGACAGAGAGACAGACACAGAGAGAGACAGAGAGAGAGAGACAGACACAGAGAGAGAGAGAGACAGAGAGAGACAGAGAGAGACAGAGAGAGAGAGAGAGAGGAGACAGAGAGAGAGAGAGAGAGAGACAGGAAGAGAGACAGAGAGACAGAGAGAGAGAGAGAGACAGGAAGAGAGCGAGAGAAGAGAGAGAGACAGAGAGAGACAGAGAGCAGAGACGAGAGAGAGAGAGACAGAGAGAGAGAGAGAGAGAGACAGAAGAGCAGAGAGAGAGAGAGAGAGAGACAGAGAGGACAGAGAGAGACAGAGAGAGAGAGAGAGAGAGACAGAGAGAGAGAGACAGAGAGAGAGAGAGAGAGAGACGAGAGACAAGACGAGACAGAGAGAGGAGAGAGAGACGAGAGAGACAGAGAGAGACAGAGAGAGAGAGAGAGAGATACAGAGAGAGAGAGACAGAGAGAGACAGAGAGACAGAGAGAGAGAGACAGGAAGAGAGAGAGAGCAGAGAAGAAGAGAGAGAGAGACAGAGAGAGAGAGACAGAGAGAGACAGAGAGGAGAGAGGAGAGAAGAGAGAGAGAGACAGAGGAGACAGAGAGAGACAGAGACAGAGAGAGAGAGAGACAGAGACAGAGGACAGAGAGAGACAGAGAGACAGAGAGAGAGAGAGACGAGAGAGACAGAGAGAGAGAGAGAGAGAGAGAGAGGAGAGGACAGAGAGAGAGAGAGACAAGAGAGAGAGAGACAGAGACAGAGAGAGAGACAGAGAGACAGACACAGAGAGCAGACATGCAGAGACAGAGAGAGAGAGCGAGACCAGAGAGACAGACACAGAGAGAGACAGACAGACATACAGAGAGACAGAGAAGAGAGAGAGCAAGAGACAGAGAGAGAAGAGAGAGACAGAAGAGACAGACACAGAAGAGAGACAGACAGACAGAGAGAGAGAGACAGAGAGACAGACAGACAGAGAGACAGAGACAGGAGAGAGACCAGGAGAGAGGAGACAGAGAGACAGACACAGAGAGAGACAGAGAGACAGACACAGAGAGAGACAGACAGACAGAGAGAGAGAGAGAGAGAGAGAGAGAGAGAGTGAGACGTGTTTCTCATAAAAGAAGGAGAGAGTTCAGGATGAGCAGAAGATGAGCCGGGCCCGTCTTTATTTCCAACTGTTCTACTAATCCACCACCTTCAGGGTGCTGCTTAACAGACAATCAACAAACTGCAAAAAATAAAAATCAGAATGTTTGTAACATTCAGCCAGTAGATGTTCCCTCATTTGGTGCTTTGAGAGCACTGTGGAGAGCATTTAATAGGTGGATCATATGCTTTATCAACCTATAGTAATGTCTATGCATTATTGCCAAGTTCGAATTTTCTATAGCGAAACCATAAAATAATTGTTGCCAAGCTAAACTTTGAAGGATTACACAATAGCTTCAAAGATCTTAAAAGCTAACTGCCCCCCCAGGAGAAATATAAGCCAGGATGGAGCATGTGACTGAGAGGATAAGTGCCTGAAAGCTCATTAATAAATAAAAAAGTTTTAGGCAGTAAAAGTTGATTTAATGCCATGATGTGTCCCTAGTATCCCTACTAAAGCAGACAGCAGGGAAAAAAAAGTCTTTGTTGCTTTTAAATACTAACTTGCCCGGCTACACCTGGACACATTCTTTCCAAGATGCTGGAAAGATCCGAGATTCCTCAGCAGATTTAGGCTGCCTCAGTTGCTTTTGTCTCTTCGTGTAAGCCCAGATCGACTTGATGATGGTGACAGGACTCTGGGCTCTGGGTTTGGGGCTCGGGAGGAGTACCATCTGTTACAGGACCTCTGGTTATTCTTGTTGCTGAGAATAGTTTTTATGAGTCTGTCTGTATGTCTGGAGTGAACGTTATGACACTGAACAGCATTGTATGACTGTAGCAATGGGAGACTCCATTATATTACCACATAATTCTCTAATTCAATACTGTTTGGGAAATTTATACCAGTGATGTACCCCAGTGAGACAGGAGCCTCTATAACAGACAGTATAATGATTGTTCACTGAATTTAATAAGTAGCCACAGACTGAATGATTTCTGGACTAAAATTCACAGAGACAGTTAAGATGGTATTACCATTACAATTCAGTTTTGGGGGGGCTCTCCCAGCTGTCATAGAGCGAGAGGCGGGGTACACCCTGGACAGGTCACCGGCCTGTCGCAGGGCCAACACAAAGACAACCATTCACACTCACATTCACACTGACGGGCAATTTAGAATCACCAATTAACTTTTAATCTATACTACATCGGTCAACTTAAAAATACTGTATTTTTTTTTATTATTTATTATCATAAAGACCACATTACAGTCTTTACAAAGAATACAGTGTGACAAAGAAAACTTAACGAGCAGCTCGCAGGCTGATTTCCAGTATACGTAATAGCTTTGATTGTAAATTGTGCCTGACATTAAACCGCTATTTGATGAGACCTTTTATTATCATGCAGCAGACACCAAGCTGCTTAATCACACAGAAGGTTTTGTGAGGGGACTGTCTGGGTACTTCATTGTGTTAGAGTAAAATGTATCACTGTCAACAGTAAAAGACTTTGAATGCTGCATAATGCGGCTTTACAGTGCAACTGGAAAGAAGATTATAGATGATGATGACAGTAAAAGGTTGTGCCTTACTTCACTATGTTTCTAATTAGAATTGCAAAGCTGAAAATGTCCCTTTTCTATAGTTTGATATGCCAAAATAATCCAATCCCTTTAGTCAGAAATGGTTTTTTTTTTCCTTCTAAGCGAAATATGAAAGCTCACAGTCATAATAACCATTTGTAGGCTATTGTTCTATTACACTCACATCATGAGAAAATGATTATATTTTCTATGATGACGTGTGTTATATATATCCTAAAAGACAGCTCTGAGAATCACATTAGCTATAAAGTAGCCCTTTGAAGAAGATACAGCTCACAAGCTTTTTACATTTGGTATTTATGTCATTTCCTGAGTACAATGCCTGCAGTGTTTTATAATGGGATCAGCAGCAGCTCTGAGGTGAGAGGACTGTGGGATCAGGCCTCGAGGATACTTGGATGGAGGTAGAGTCCTACATGCCGGCCAAGCAGTCTTTGATGTCAAGGAACCGTCAGTATTATATGTATAATTGTATCACATTAGATAATAAGGGTGTGTGTTCAGTGTCATTACTGACTAGTGTATGAGAATAACAGACAAAGACTTTAACTGAAAGCTGTACAGACAGGGTAACATCCAGTGTTGGAGTAAGAATGTATTTCTGTACCACGGCTGACACTCACAGTGTGAGAACACCCTGCTGTCTTTGACAACATGCTAATGAATTATTAACCAATATTGACTATTAATTATTCACAATTCATCCAGTAAAAACATGATTAAAAAAAAAAATCATACATTGCAGCTTCTCAACTGCAAGAATTTGCTCCTTTTTAAATAAAACGCTTCTGACTGCTGGCTCACGAACCTGAACACATTCGCTCTCTGCTCGGCCTTTTCACTGCATTTTGTGCACTGAATGACTGTTTAACACTGACAATACAAATATTCTTACATTTACAGCTAAGAACTGAGCAGCATATAAGCACGGTGTACTAACTGACTACCCTTAAATCCACACGGGGAACAAAACATTTCTAATTTTAATTGCTTTGCTTTGGTTAATGTCTGAGAAATGTGTCACTGCAATGTTTTGACAACATTTCTCGAAACCTCTTAAAGAGAATCTGCTCAGTGCAAACACAGGACCACTAAACTGTGTTTGGACTGAGCTCTGAGCGGCCGACCAGCCACTCTCAGCCAAAGCTGGCAGCTGCCAGAGAAAGAGTCCCAAATACCAGGACTGATACTTAGAAGTGGAGCCCAGAAAATGTGGGTACAAGTAGGTCTGATTCTTTGATTTCCAACTGTTACAAACTTACATAATTTCAATTTAGTTAGCACTCCATAGAACCCAAATGTCGATAAGTTTTGAGAAAATACAGCGAGTGAAACCTCAGGGCATGTGTAGATGGGGAAATCAGAGTGTGTGGGCACTGTGTGTGTGTGTGTGTGCAGGATGAGAAGTGATTTATGGTTGAGGAAAGCAAGAGTGTGAGGAAACAGCTCATCAGCCAGACAGATCATCAGCATTTCCATCTTAACTTTGCTTCATTACGTTTAAAAGAATTCATAAGCTGTAAACTGAAGACATTAAGGAGAAAAAGTGTGAAAAACAGCTGTTTTTTTTGTTTCCTGCATACTTTCTGTTCATTTATCGAAGGACAAAAATAGTTTGATGAACACTTTAAACCACAACAGGTGGACAGACAGACATTTAGAAAATCCACAGCTGACGATAAACACAGAGATAAAAACCAGAGATCGTGTTTGCAGGTGTGACCCGCTCGAACTCTGACCTCTGAACTGTCGAATCATGTTCTGGTGCTTTTCCAGGGCATCCTGCAGGATTTTCTCAGCAGGGTCCAGTTTCCAGCGCCACTCGGTGCCCACAGGGTTGGTGTGATGCCTGTTGGAGCAGGACAGACATGAATGGACGGGCACTAACAGCAGACATGCTGTAACTGCTTCAGCAAGCATCAAACAAACATGGCAGCACAGCAAACTAAGTATTAACGAAGGAGCAGCTAAAACAGCCGCTGAAGCCTCGGAGCTGCTGTTACTCACCTTCTTTGGAGACAGAGCACGAGAAGCAAAGCTAACACTGGTCCTGGCTACAAATGGAATAAATGGCCCAAACCAGCTTTGACACAAACCAAGGACATTACACTTCACCAGTGGTATTACTCCACTGTAACACTGTGATTCAGACAGCCGTGGACCTTTAGACTGGGTTTGTTTAACACAAATCACACTTAAAGAGTTAAAAACATATTTCACTAGAATCAGCAGAGCATTCAACGAGGTGCCAAACGCTGAGACTGAAGTTATTTATTCACAGACTGGAAGTGAATTATGTGGGTGTGTGTATTCTCACCCTATAAAAACATATTAAATGAAAGGATGCGTCCTACTGTAAAAAAGTGTTCTTCCTTTGGGTGTTAATAACACCTTCTAACTATCCAAGTGTGACGTCTATGTGCAATACCAAATCCTGGGGCATCACAGTTTCCTGTCCGATAGCGTGACATCTACTGACGACGTCCATGAAAATCTTACTCCACCTGTTGCCACGGAGAGGTGGATGGAGGGGGCAGCAGGAACGAAGCAGCTGTGCCCTGAAACTGCTTCCTTCCTGTCATCACACATAGCTGCAGTAAGAGAGACGGGCATATCTGTGGTGACAGGGCAGCAGTTCACCACAGCACATTCTGACAGCGACCTTTCAGCGCTCAACACGGTCGCCTTTTCAAATGCAACTGGAGGGGAGTAAAAGGCCCGATCTCTCACCAACGTCACGATGAATCAGTGTCCGCATCCAGGCCTGCAGCCATGCAGGTCATTATCCTTCTGCACATAAAACATGAACTTCTTTGCAACAGCAAGACCACCCGAAGTGACTGTTCCTGAGCACTGACGTGAACAGGCTTGGTTTAGAACATGCAATAAGATCGGGTGGTTAAACTGTACTTTTATTCGAGTAACCATCGACCGCACTTTTGCACAGAACAAGCTAAACCTCGTTAAAGTTTTAGGTGACGTAACCGCAGTATCCATAACATGATCTGTATTTCAAATCAGTATATAACACACACAAAAAAAAAAAAAAGCCACGGTACCTGGAGGTTTGTGTAGCAGTGGACAATTTAAGAGATGGGAAGCATAACGTTTGTACCCAGAAGAGTATCTTCAATAAATCACAGCATAAACAAGGAGTCTATTCCAGTAGGGTATTAATATTGATGAGGATGAAAGATCAATTAACTTTTATTTGGCTCTCTTAATGATGACTAGCAGACTAAAAGAGGGGGAGCTGAGAAGGATCATAATAACAAAATAATTTTGACCCTGAGCTTGGCGGCACGTACCTCCAGCAGAAGACGCACTTGTTAGCACATGCGAGGCTGGGGGTGGTCTCCATGCACCGGTGGGACTCAATACCATAGAAAGTGTGCTTGTAACACCCTCCTCTTCCCCGTAACATAGACTGAAAGAGAGAAATTCATTGCACTTCATGCGTCCAGTTTGTCAAATGGCTGTAATATAAAATAAAATTTAAGGAAACCAATTTAAGGGTTTATTTAAAAGGGTTGATTTCATTACCTTAGTCCACCGACAGAGCTTCACTCCTGAGTGACTTCCAATCAGTTTATATCCTTACAAACAGGAAACAAAACAGCATGTGCTAAGAATAGGACCTCCAATCAGTACAACACTTCATAATGCAGAGCTGCACAGGCCAAATTCAGCCCGGCAGCAAGATGGACAACACATTTTCTAATAGCTTCACTTCAGTAAAGCCTTTTAACATTCACAGTCCTATTCTTTCACAGTCCTCTGCTACCGGCTGCTCCAGGGCGGCCAATGTCAGCGGCAGAGAGGGGAGAACGTTTCAGATTTCAGCCTGTGAGGGAAGTGCTCCTGAAACACTTTCTTCACAAGCGAGCCTCTCCATCCCTTCTGACACCACTACGAACAGCCAACTGTGGATCAGTCCAGTCTTCTTTTTCTCACTCTTTAAAAGAAAAAAATCTTGCTCCATAATATCTGTCAAAGAGAATCGTTTTATCCTTATGACTCGAGTTCAAGAAATACCAGAAAAATAAATAAATAATGCAACAGATTAACAAGAAGGAACAAACGCTGTCTTTCCTTTTCTAAATCATCTAAAACAGCTTTCTAGTGAGTGCAGCAGCACAAAAGGCACACAAAGAATGTAGGCAGCAAGTTTTTTTTTTTTTTTAACCTCATTTTAGAAGCTTACATGTGTTTTAGCTGCTATTAAACCCTTCATGAAATATCAAAAATACAAAAACACAGCAGGATATTTGTACCGGGCTGCGTTTGCGCTCTAACGGCTCCCACGGATCTCAGGCTTGATGCTAGATTAGTCAAAACGTTATTCATCAAGGCTGCTCGTGGGTATATTTGTAGAGAAAGCTGAATGAATAAAATGCACATTTTTCATTTTACACTTCAATGAAACAACTTGGCCCTGATCAGGAAAAAAAACAAAACACAAACACAATTTCATTTGGTCTCAGATAAAAAAAAAAATGGTTGCTAGTTTTTCCCCCCATTTGAAACAACACCCTGCTGACATGGAATAACTTATTTTTACACCTGAAAATACCTGTAGAGGCCACGCCCTCCCACAACCCGCCTCCAAATAACACATAAAATAACACAGCTGATTTCAAAGTTGTCCATCTCACAAACACCACACTGTCCTTACACACAGGTCCATGCCCATAATTTTCAAAGTTTTAAAAAAAAAAAAAAATGTTGAACTAAAATAACTTTCATTTTATGTAGTTTCATTTTTTTGTAAAAGCTTTATCGCTTATAGGGAGAAAACACGTCATTTGTCAGGTGGGCTATTAAAGGGGAATTCTCTCTCAAATGTAAAAACTTGCTATCAGCTGGTTTTTTATTTTTTTTTTTTTGGGGGGGGGGGGGGGCCTTCAAAAACATAGAAATACACACAGGTCTGTGTTTAAAAAGATCCCGTTTTTAACGTTTCTTCCTGCACCAAACGCACCAAACCAAATTCTGAATTATCATAATATAAAGCGCTCATCAGCACTCGAGTCAAAGATAAACTGACCAAAAGTTTTGCTGGGAAATGTTGACATTAATCAACATTATAATTTAAATGTGTTCATTTAATGTGTACACTTCTAAAATATAATATGTATTATTCTCAGTAAATTCTCAACACTCCTGTCTTACATCCACTCAGACACTCAGTGGAGTAAAGTTTAAATCTGCCACAATGCTAACCATCAAAGGAGCTCACAGGCAGCATGCTGCTGCACAGAAATTAAGCTGACTGTAGAATTATTAAGTCTTGTTATTATTTACGAAAACATCCAAACATTAAAAATGTGAAAATTATAAAAACCGTTCACACTTATGTGAGACTGTCTTCCACCCTTAGCTGCTGAAATGAAATGAGCAGGGGCAGGACGGCCCCGTGTCTGCAGGACCTCACTGGTATTTTGTTGAAACAGATACATTTGAAAGCTGCCGTCTCCTGAACCTCGCTGATGGAAAACTATTCTGTAGAGTCTGCAGCACTGTGCTAAAACTTTCTTGGACAATGCACAAGAGCAGTGTGTGACGCTGGCATCCAACCCATGGCCACAAAAGACTATAGAGGAAACACACACTTCCAGGACTGAAAACCATTAAGACAATGCCAAAACTTTCATCCTTCCTTCTAAATAAAACAAAGTGCCCTCCGGGACCAACTGTTGCCAACATAAACACCATGAAATAGGTCAACATTTGGTCAAATGAGCTGAAGTGCTATTTATAGAGTGTTGTGTAAGCTAACTGTGGGGGGTACTGGCTGAAAATGACCGTGGCCGGGGCTTTAATAGTGGGATAGTAGAAGAGTAGAATAGTAAAACCCAGACCTAATGAGTAAAAGAATAAGCACATGGTGCACTGTGGAAAAATTAGTAACAATATAAATGGCTGTTATGCTTCACACAGACCTTTCAAACAGGGGAGTGAGTATTTGTAATATTCATTTTAAACCTGAACACCACAAATGTTAAAATATACTTGTCTGAAAGGGATACTGGCCGTACACTCAGATTATCATACAAGTGTCTTAATGAGTTAATCTTTTGTCCTTAAATGCAAATTACTGTCTGAAACTGGTGAGTGTTGAATTTGAACCAATACAGCAGACTCAGTAAAGCGCTGCAACATCATAACGTCCCGTTTTCCAGCTTTCCAGTTTCCATGTTGTACCTTTAAACAGCAGCCCATGAGCAAGAATGACTAATTTCTTCTTTCTGCACAGTGTGCCAGAGGAAGAAGCCCTGAAAGCCACTGAATACTTAATGAACTGCAGAATTACGCTGTTTGGCACGTGAGTTACGTTGAATTGTTAAGCAAATCCCTTTCAGAACTAACAATTCATGTTTAAAGTGAGCAGAAACTTTGCTGCCCTCTGTGGAAAGATTAAGGTTAATCATATGCTGACAGCAGCTGGTGGACTTGGTCTGTAATGAGAGCTTTTTGGTTTATAATGCAAAGCAATGCAGTTAGATAACATGAATATATTAGTCACAGTCACAAGTGACACCCCCAGATGCCCCTTTAGAAAGGGATGCATAATTTTACAAATATAGCTTCAAGAATCAAAACTATGACTACCACTGACAGTCTCGGTTAGCTGCCAGTGCTAGTTACTATTTTGGTTGCTAATTTGCTTTTGTGAGCTCTCTAATCTTCAGCTTTGTTTCTGAGTCCTCTTCCCTCACCTTGCTTTGTGAGTGCTTCTCTTAGGGCAGGGGTGATCATCTCTCTTCCTTCCCCTTCATCTTCAATCTTCTGCACTCCGTTTAATTTGGAGAGCTTCACCATCCGGCCGTCTCTTTGACCCTCATCTTTGCTCTGAAGCAGAAACAAAACTTTCAGTCTCTTATGGTTTACAGCCAGAAAAACATACAAACATACATATTTAAATTGGGTTGTGATTAGATTAGATTAGATTGGATAAAAAACTTTATTAATCCCTTTAGGAAGATTAGGGAAATGATGTGACGCTGTGTAAAAATAAAAACAGAATTCAATGGTTCACAAATCTCATAAGCCCATATTTTATTCACAGCAGAGGACAGAAAACATATTAAACATTCAAACTGAGATATTTTACTAGTTTATGAAAAATATTAGCTAATAAAAATGTGACTGGGGCAACAAAAGGCTGGAAAAGTAAGTGGGAATAAGAAGAAACAGCTGGAGGAACATTTTGCAACTAATTAGGTTAATAATTGGGAATAAAAGAGCTTCTTTGTGCGGCAGAGTTTCTCAGAAGTAAAGATGGGCAGAGGTTCAGAAAAAAAAAAAAAAAATGCATCTACAGATTGTGGATGATAATGTTCATCAATGGAAAACTGTGAAGACTGAATCTCATCATCCACAGTACATTACAGTACACAATGCCATAGATGAGATATCATCAGCAGAGTCAGAGAAAAGACGTAATTAAATGATGTATCTGAAAGTGTATTTTTCTTTATCTGTTCTGTGTGTGAAGAACAGAATACTGAGAAAAAGGACAACATAAAAACACGATCATGTAGATCCAGTTTCCATTTCTTTTAGCTCTGACGAGCAGAATAAATATATCAGGGAATCAATTACATGCTTATAAAAGAGATGTTACAAATGCAACGTCGCACAATCTCCTCTTCAACATATTCATTTCACCTGTTACTACAAGACATGTGTATGCAGTACACATGTAGAAACTGAGAAATACTTTGGCACCATTTCACAGCCCTCCCTGCTCTGTGGAAATCAATAAGAGCTTCTTTTAGATCCGCTGGTGCTCAGCTGAGCCTTTGGCTGCTTCAAATGGCCATCAGCTGACTTTCCTGCCTCACAAGTCCAGTTGAGTCAGTTAGATCCAACATCGTTAAGATATTTCTGAGGCTCTACCAACAGAAGGGAGACAAAATGTAATTTAAATATTACCACAGACTGTATATAAATGATGGACACAGCCGCAGGTCCAGTTGTGAAGACATATTTAATATGATCTAAAATTTGCAGCTGAAACCATAAAGTGCTTTCTGAGATCACAGATAAACGGAGCGAGGGCCAACTGCTATACAGCTGGACCTCTTGTTGGTTATTAGAAATCTGTGGCAACTCTATTTCAGAGAATATCTGCAGCAGAGTTTATTGAGGGTTTATACAGGAATCCTAGAGTTAACTTTACTACCTTTTACTACCTCTACAATATTTTTATTTCAATATTCTACCTTTTTTGGGGTGGCGGTGGATTCACAGCACTAAGCCATGTAAGATGATCGCCCATCTCTCACCGAAGACAGAACTTTATCTCACTTACCTGAAGGTGTAACTGTGACTTTGCCTTGACTAAGACCTCATACACATTAATATTCCAAACACATTTCAAGAAGACTCAGGAAATTTGTTTTTATAAGAATATAAACAAAATGCAATGAAATTCAAGCCGATGATTTATTTTCCAATAGAATATTTTCCAGTAGAATACTGGAATACTGGTTTGCTGCTGAGGTGTGACAGTGAGACTTGTGCTCGTAGCTGACCTTGAGGTTGCAGTTTCAGTGCTTTGTGTAGCACCAAAAAACAAAATAGGGATCTGCTCCCCGCGCACACGAATCCGCTGCTGGTGAACGGTTTGATTTGATCGCCGTCACACCGTTCCAGGTCAAATTTATATTTTTTTCTGCACACTGTACAAACGCCTCTCGATCATTCCCCGTGACCGGCTTAAGACAGTCTTTGAATGCCAGGTCATCGAGCCAAAGTTGTGAAAACTTACATTTTCCCATGACGAGGTGCAAAATGACTCCACGCATGTGCACAGCAGATCGGACAGCGGAACCAATCGAGTCTATCAATGTCAGCTCAGGTTCTGCTGAGTGGTTATATTTCTATACAGATTTTATAGTTAAATGAACTTAAAACAAAAAGTCTGCATCAATGGAAAAGTCAAAATATATTGAAGGGGTGATGAAAAATTTACTACCAAGTCAAATTTGGTTTGTTACCTTTTACTACCTTTTACTACCCCACAGAAACCCTTTGATCACATGTTACAGTGTAACCAGGTCCCCACTTCACAACAGCTGTTATTTGTTGTTAAAGCTGCTGCATGCCATTTGTTTAAAAGACCAACACCTTATTTCACACAAGGACTGTGTTGTACTGCAGTGCAGAGAATTTGTATGTAATGCTAAATATCTGAGAGATATGCTGTGCACAAATACAACAGAAGATGGATTAAATCCTGCTAGAAAACTTTGCCTGTGGCAGAGGAACAGGTATTACTGTTCAGAAAGCAGTGATGGATGACCAGCCTTTAACATTAACCATGCTAAATGACAGCTTCTCCCAATTACTGCACCTCTTCCACTGCTTCAGTTTGTCTATAGGGATCTATATGTCACCTTGTCAGCACACCAGGGCCCTTTAGGTGCTGATACCGTGTCAGCAAATGCTGATAAATGTTCACATGCTTGTCTTCTCGGAGCACTGAGACAGTAGCTCACTGTATGACACTAACCCTTGTTGAACTGTGTGAAAAATACTTGTTTTAAAGTAGAGTGTACACTGTGTACACCATCACTGCACATCAATGCGTTTCTTATAATGGCCACTTCAGTTTTTTCTATCGTATCTGTGAGGTCAGTCGGCTCTGAGCACATGCACCCTCTCATACTTGAAAGGGTAATTTGTAAAAACTTTGATCCTGCAATGACAGATTTCTTGGTTAATTAGTAAACCCTTAAATTCATGAGGAGGTGAAATAAATGAAAATTTGCACCAGCTAGACTCTAAATGTGTCTGTCTGCTGCTGAGGAGATGGAGTACAGTGGGAAACGTCTGATTACCGCAGGCAAATTCTCACCTCTCATGAATTCATAGTAAAACATCATCAGGGCTGAAAAATGTTGTTCAATTGCAATTTTAAATGCTGACTCTTCCGTGTGCTTTGGTGCGCCGGCACATGGATCATCCTGCTGTTGTTTTTCTATCATCCTTCGTGCTCTCTGATTCATCCCTGAAGGCTCATCTGCACTCATTTGGGGCCTGAGAAGCAGAGCATGGTTGGCAGGTCTGTTCTCTCCCTCCCCTCCATCAGCACTGGTGTTATTCCTCAGTTGTCTATTAATTATTAGTTGGGCTGGGAGTTGCTGGCAGCCCTGATTTCAGTTTTGGTTCTATTAGTCTAGTTTACTAATATTAGTTTTGGGGAGAAGCCTGAATCTGACAGCCCGTTGTGTGGTTGATTCATGGTCTCCTTCCTCTTTTGTTTGTTTTTGTCAGGCTCCCATCTCTCTTATTTATGTCCAATCTTAGTATGTAATTATATTTCACTAATAAAAAGCAGCAGCAGCATTGCAGCATCTTGTATGTTGGGTTCCTTTGAGCCATAGATTTAGGGACTGTAACATTTTACCGTCCCACTCTCTTCAGGCCCATCTGGCTCGAGGGCTCAGCAGCCCCCAGCGTGCCTCCCAGCCAGGCAGCTGCCCCAACATGTTACAGTCACACAGACTAACTAAGCCTGCAGTCTGGGAGAATGTTGCTGGTGTCATGTTTTAATATAGTCCAGCATTAATTTCATTGATGAAATATTTCCGTCAATGACCCTTTTTTCATGACGAGACGATAACTAAATTAAAAACTACCTAAAAGCATAAAAATGATGATGAAATTAATTGACACTTTTGTCAACGAATGAAAACAAGACAAAAATGCTTGGCAGGGACGAAATCCAATCACAACTTATTTAATTTTGTGACAGGGCGGGACAAGTTATGAAAACATCCAATCAAACGCACAGTTGCACAAATTTGCTCTAAACCCGGGAAGACCAAACTAGCCTGTGATTGGTCGTTCCTTCCAATAGAACTAAGTGATGTAACCTGTCAGCAGGGAGAAAGAGAAGAGCCGATTATGGACACATTTGTCCTTTGATGCTGTGACAAACAAAACGATGTGTAAACCATGTGGGGCGACTATCTCGGGTAAAAACACGACAAATCTTAAAGGACATCTGCAAACCAGTCACCCAGATCTCCATGCAAAGGTCAGATTTTAATGTCATGCAGGGTAAAGTGTTTTTCCCAGTTTGTGTTTAGAGAAAATCTCCACACCGCGGTGGATTAGCCTTTATAATCTTAGTCCTGAACACTGCCCTGTACCTTTCAGAGCGTCCTGCTGTAAAACGCTCGGATTATCTCAGTAAGGTGGTGTTAATGATCAGGTGTGTGGGAAGCAGGTGAAACGCTAATGTTAATATTATTAATAATATTCCATAACTTTAAATAAATGTTTAATTTTGTGTAAGTGTGTATAATGACTAATTCAAGGGAACTGAAGAAAAAGCATTTACATTTTACACCCTTTATATTTTAGTCGACTAAATCGACTGTAGATTTAGTCGACTATATTCTTACAATAATTCGTCGACTAAAACTAAAACTAGTCAGATGTTCAGATTAACACCGATATAGTCCTAACAAATGTATTTGGGTGTGGGATGAGAAATTAAGAGGTTATGAAAATAAATATCTGACATGACGAAAAACACACCTGTAACACTCAGCTGTAAAACTGCACTTCATTTATGGCTGTTAACTGGTTACAACTTTGGCTTCTAACAGTTACTGAAACACAACAATCAAGCTTAAATAATAGCTGTGAATTGTCTCATCTGTCTTTCAGCTCCCCTATTTTTCACTTTTTTCGCTCCCTAAAAGCCAAATTCACACAAATTCCTTTTTTATTTTCAGTTAAACTACAATTAAAGGAAATCCTCTGTTAAAAAGACCAGTTAAATCCACCACTTTTCCAAAGTCTGGGAGTAACTGGTTTAATGCCTCAATATTGACCAAAATTATTCTGAATAGAATTCTTGCCATTAATTGAGCAGCTGCTAACCTGTTATGGCATCCTAGAAGTCCTCAGGTGTTCAGAGTCATGTGTATTACGTGGCCTACTTTCTCTTTAAAACTGAAAGAATACAAGCTTTGTAGCATCTATCACTGTGAGCTCTGTGCATTTCCTGAACAATCATAGCCCCGCCTACAGTGAAGGTTTGTCACACCTGACAGCAGCAGTGGTCGCCTAGAGCTCCGTTTTTGACAGTAAATGTTGTGAACAAGGAAGCCACCACTCTCCTCTGTCAGCATACTTTCTTACACAAGAAGGAAAAGGAACGTTTGATAATATTTTTAAACTTCATTTATATTTCTGCAAGTTATGTGGGATGCTGGTTTGACTTTAAAGCCACTCAGAGCATCAGCGCCCTGTGGCTCAATCCCTGGGTGAAGTTCACCAACATCTAAACTGTGCAGCCTGAAATTGAACACTGAAAACGGGATAAGACGAGTTTGCCACTTAGCCAGCCCAAATGTCCACCTGCACTTAATGCATCTGTGACATGTACAATTCTGACAGCATTCACAACATGCAGCCAACGGTGAGACAATCTGTCCCTGTGGTGTTCGCATGCAGCCTTGGAAATTTATCCCGCCACAGTCTCTGAGCCCCACTGGTCGGCTTTCAGCCTCACAGACACCGAGTCACGCTCGGGCCGGTCTGGGCTAACAGAAATGGGGCATCTCACAGCGTTGTGCTGGGCACGGGAACCGTGACACAACACGGTGCTGATGCAGGTGAACGGTGCAACAGTAACGCACTGATTAAGTAACACGTGATCGAGGGAAAAGCGTAAAGGTACAGGAGGCAAAAAGAGCACGAAAACGTGGAAAGCAAGAAAGAAGACGACAAAAACGAATGACATATTTTAAAGTCTGACCTCATGATCCAAATGTTTTAATATAATAATAAGAAAAGCTGTTACCAATGCTTGCTCTGGCTCCAAAACACAACTGCAGACATATTGTAATAGATATGCAGATGCAACAGTATATATTCGTCATTTCTAACATGTCAGAACACTAACAAAAAAATATGATTTTTTTTGGTTTAAAAGTTTGCATATGTATCAAAACTCTCCTGTTTAACTGGTTAAAAACTGGTGCTATCAGGATGTAAAGTGCCCGATCGCTTTAACTGATCAGGCAGACGAGAGGTGGAAAAGGTCAATCCAGTCCTCAACAGAATCTGGACATTTTAATCTCTGCCAATCATCGCTTCTGAAATTATACAGTAGACCTCGTTAGTAGTTATTGTGGTATCTCCTGTGTGCCTTTTCCCTCCGGACACAAAGCTGAAAACATCACTCCTGAGCCAAAACTGCTGTGTGCCAGCTCAGGTTAATGACCCGTTTTACACCAACTCCTTTCTGGCAGCAGGCCCACACCGTGAAATCGACCACTCTGGCAGAAACAGAGGCCAACCCGCTTATGACAAAGTTTAGATGCCAATGATACAAACAATTGTACAAAATCAATTTAGGCAACAATGCAAATGAATCTAACTGACACTCGCTGGAATAAAAGTGGAACTACAGCCAAAGACTGATATAGATTAAGGTCAAAGCCAATCACAGCCCGTCCATCACTGAAGAAAAACAAAGACGTGTATTGATTAAAATGTTTAGCAGTGATCAAGTCATCCTGAGTCCATCTGGGCGATGAGCCAATCGAACATCGATACAGAAAATCCTTCAGATTTTTATTGGTTGGTGGATGCAAATGTATCCTTACTGCTCGGAGCACGCTCAGCTCATCACGCACCGTTTTATTAGTTTAAAGAAAGCTTTGATGTCTTTAAACACTTTGTATCCATCGTGTGCACATATTCAAACACCCGCTGATGCCTCTGGGGGTCATTTGTGCTCCACCAACAGACCAGCTTAATGGCAAAAAAAAGAAAGAAAAGGTTGGATGAGGTAGCCTACTTATCCAAGTAAGAGGTGATTCATGAGTAAATTATTCAGCTGCTGACACTACACCATAATTATAAACTAAAAATGAACTACAGCCTGATGTTTATTTCATTGTAATGGTTAGAGAGCACTGAATCCTCTCTAACCCATTACTGGTGTCTTAACATCAGGGAGCGCAGACTTCCGTAAAGCTGGAAAGTGTCAGTTTCCATGTTCATCGGTCCTCGTCTGGACAAACTGGAGGTGATCACAGAGCTGAGACACCTTTAACAGCACAACGCATAACAAACAAGCCCACCTGGTGACACCACGAACGTGCTGGTCAACACTTTCACATAAATATGGAATATTCTCCCAGTTTGGAGTACATGCAGGAGTATGGAGTATAAAAAAACTGCAGTCCGATCAGAAACTCTGAAATCAGGATTTAAATGTCGACCTCAGCCGACTGTAACAGACTCCATCTGATTGGTCACACTTGGATAAATACCTGCCACCTTGTGACAATATTAATATTCAAACTAATTACATTAAACCGTGTGTGATCAAATGATGCAAAAGCAACAAACTGTCATCTGTTTAATCTTACACGACAGGTTAGGAATAAACATTAGGAATTCCCAACCTTAAAGTATCTGGGAATGTCGTCGGGGAAAAGAATGCCAACAGGAAGCCAAGCCTTCCTCATAAAAACTGCATGAAAAAAGCGTCGTGAATTTTTGAAAACGAAGCCTGACTCTTCCCACTGTGGAAGACATAACTGAAGCGTGCTGATCTACCCAGGCTGCTCAAGCCATAAACTGATGTCTCCTTAACTTCCCAGCTGTGGTGCATAAACACATTTGTGTTGTGCTTACAAAGTGTCCTGTCCTGACCCCCCCAGAGTGCCCACACTCTAATATTAATGCCACACAAGAGGAGACGAGCCCGGGACGGTCTGAAATCCACCGCAGCAACTTGCTCCTACCTCAACTGACCCAGCCCCTGTGTGACCCTAAGTTAGACAGGGGGATGTGTAGAAGGGATATGATTGGTTAGGTGGAGCTTCCTGTTCCATCCAACTGTCCCAACTACCACCATCATCAATGTGTTTAAATAAAAAAGCAGCACCCTGACTACAGCGGGTCGCTCTGCAGGTTTGACTCGTCAGTGTTTTTTATTTGGAGTTTTTACACTGGATGCTCTTCGTGATGTGTGTGCCCCCCCCCCCCCCCGAACCAAACAGGGATGTTTTGCTTGCTAAGTGAATGTAGCACCAGCACTCCTGTTTTTCTGTTGCTTTTGATTCCCTTTTGTGAAAAGGAAACACAGAAATCATTATAAATAAACAATTATTTAATCTTTCACCTCTTGATGACATCATCTTTAGCCAGTGCAAATCCGATTTAACAGCAGATCGCCCACTGACAGTGAAGATGTCGTCTTATTTCCTAATATGCAGACAGAAGCCAAAGAAGGCTCATTTGTGCCACAGAGGGCGGACAGGAGTTTTACTGACAAATATTTCATCTATATTCATATTTGCCATTGTTCTTAGATTACAAAGGCCCCCCCGATCACTCATAGAGGTACGTTACAGGACTCTCATTTGTCCGCCTTATATAAGCTGTCGTATATCATGCTGCCATAAGATCCTTATATGACAGCTGATAATAGCAGAGCGATAATGTCTCTTCCTTTTCATTTCTCCTTGCTTTTCTTGAGTCACTCATCTCTCACAAGTCTGTGGAGTGGGCGTCCTAACTATTACGCAAGCCTCCACTCCTCGTCTGTCGGGGTCTGGTGTCTATCAAACCATCTGCCATTTCTCCTTTAATGACACCACTTTTATCTTTGTGCTGAGCACTCACAGTGGATGAAGGTGGTGGGAGCTTAATGCCACAGCGAGGCCTGCTTGCAGACCTTGAAACGGAAATGCCGGGAATAGAGCTGCTGGATGATGACACTGCTGTGACAGTTTGAAATGACTCAAGAATCACCGAAGTGCAGGTCTGTGAGGCAAACTGCTAAGTACTGTATATACAGCTCATATTTACATCTCTGCTTGGTTATAAGGCTTTCTGTGGGCACTGTGTGACAAAAAGAGCATATGCACTTCAAAAAGCGCTGCTAACATGTTGCCAGAGAAAGCCTGACCTTTGCTTTCTTAACGCTGTTCATAATGTTGCCCAGATCTTCCACGTCGAGCACCGATTTCTTCTCGTCCGGCAGGCCGGCTTCATCTTCATCACTGCTGGACTCGATTAGATCATCCTGGAAAAACAGGAAGGGAAAAATGAAGCAGAGAAGGTGGCTAACAAACAAGGTCAAAAAGGAAGGGCGAGGATCCGGTAATAAAGATGAATGAATGGAAAGCGTTAATGACGAGCAATAAAGAGAGGAGGTTCACATATGTTCCAATCCATAACCAATTAAAAAAAGCAGCGACTGAGCGAGGGTGCCGATGTGGAACTCATTTATTGTACATCGTTATGTCCTCCCGGGCTGCCTGATTAAATAAGAAAACAACGTGCGCCTTTATTGCGTTTCTGCAGATTTATCGCGACACACGGCCGACACGTGCAGCAGCAGCAGCAGCAGAAAATGCTCGAGTGGTACGGTGGGTACATAAATCACCATGACGGGCCCTTCGCCACGGCTCTCAGCTCTCTCGGTTCCGGCTGAATGTCACCTCTGCTGAGTGTTGCAGACAGAGGGGAGGAAGTCTCAGCTAGAGTTGGCTCTGAGGTCCCCGCTGCCATGACAACTGATCATCTGTGTGTGCGTGATGCATATGAAGGCTGTGTGCATGTGTGTATATAAAATGCCTGTTTGTACTTGTGAAATGTGTAATTTCAGAGACTGGAGGAAAACCAAGAGCCATTTTCATATTTTCCATGCAGCGCATTAAAAAGACCGGGCTGCTCCTCTCAGTGCACATCACTGCTACTAAATAAGGAGCCAATAAGGTGGGGATAATACTCCTGAGAAATCCTGATGCCTGATCTGATTTTAATCACACTGTTGAAGGAGTGCGATGTGAGGCCATTAGCCTGGCCAGCCTGCTGCAGACTCCTGCTTGGATATCTGAAGTGGCCGCGTAATGCCAAAAGACATTATCAGAACCCAAAGGACAATCCTCCCACTAGACATAAGCTGGACGCGTCCTGTCTCCGGTTCTCCTCACCGGCTTCATGTGTATTTAGAGTCAGTGGGACAAGCCTGGAGTGATAGTAGGGCGTGTGGCATTAGAGCCACTGGGCTGCTTTTTCAGATGATCGTCTTTATGTGGCTGTTTTTAGTTTTATTCTCAGGCTGTCAATAAAAGATGACACAGTCACCCTGATGTCACCATTAATTTGTGAACCCGGACAGAGAGGGATGGATCTCACCGAGACATCGAGGACACCGCTCGTTTGTACGGCACTGACTCATAAATCAGGTGGTGGGCCCACCCTAAAGCACACTGTGGGTTTATCACCATTTTTTACTCTAAATGTCACCATAATAATTCAATTAACTATTCAATAAGACCTGAAAGCAGCGTTTGAATTTTAGATACACATCAGTGTAAGTTACACATCATGTCCTGTGACTTCTGCTTCATCTGCTGCTAAAGTGATGGCTCAGAGACAAAGACAGAAGCAGAAGGATGACGTCTCCACTTCTCTGCCTGGATGCTGCTTCACATTAAAGTACAGGGAGACGAATGCAGCTGTGATCAAACACCGCCCACAGGGTTTTGTTTTTTTAGGAAAAGCTGGTAAATCTTACTTCAGAGTTTTAAAGCAGCGCTAATGAAGACAGCTGATGTTCGGTGACCACAGCTGGAAGTGAGAGGCATGTCAGGCTGAGGTGGTTCAGGTGACTACACTTTAATGTGATCAAGACTTTATAAAAACACAATGGTGATTGATAAAGACGTTTCCTGCCGTTACCTCAGAGCTGTGATTCTGCGGCGAGGCCTTCGTCTCCTTGTTCTTACAGGAGCCCTCAAGTTTACAGTTCCCGCTGCAGCTCTTCTTCTCTCCCTTGGCCAGAGCCTTTAACCGGTTCAGGAACTTCACCTTCCAGGCCAGGAAGTCGGCCTGGATGCTGCCGTTACGGCTCTTCACCACGTTACAGTCGCCCTCTCCTCTGGTCATGATTCGCCTGCCGCTCAGCATCCACAGCCACTTGTCCACATTTTTGCCCACCTGGATGAGAAACAGCAGGTTCAGTTATTGGTAATTACTATGTAATAACCCACTGAGCTACAGCCTTGGAGCTGCAGATATCCTCTGAATACCTGAGTGCAAAGCATACTGTCATAAAAGCTTATCATATCATAAATTATCATAAAGCAGATTATCAGCCAGACTTTGGAAGCCTTTTCATACCGTGTTGTAGTGGCCAGCGTAGACGGAGTTTCCAAGGCCAAACACTGCATATCTGAGGCCTTTCAGGTAGGTCTTCCCGTATCTGAAGTCAGTGGACGCCTCTTCGAGCCACTTGCAGAACCACTCAGCGTTTTCTGTGGGCTGTCCATCAGTGTAAGTTGCCACAAGAAACACGCACACTGACTTACTGATGCACTAAAGGGAGGCAAACACAACAGATGAAAGACCGTTAAACAAGCTCCGAGTTTCTTCATTCGAGTCTTTTTTTTGTCCAACCGTGGAGCCGAGCCCCGGGCTGTGTTTGAACCGTCCACTCGTTCAGTGTTTGGCACTTAGTGCAGTGACCAGGGGAGCAAATGCAGTGACACTACTTGGATGTATTGTACATAAGTCCTAATTAATTAATACTAACATCCTCCCCTCGCCTGTGAGGGGTGGGGACCGAAAGAACTGCTGATACAAGCAGCAGCAGCAGAGCTGAAACAGGACGAGGAGCTCAGTCATTCAGGAGCGCCTCAGAGTAAAGCTGCTGATGCTCTGTGCTGAAAGAAGCCAGTTTAAGTGGCGCGGGCATCTGACTAGGATACCTAGGTCAGGTATATGTCCAAGTGGAAGGAGACTCCCAGGAAGGCCGAGGACACGTTGGAGAGTTTATGTCTCCTGGCTGGCTTGGACTGTGTCCACATCCCCTTGGAAGAGGAAGGGGGTTACCGGGGAGAGGGAAGTCTGAGCTTCTGTGATAGGGTGGGAGGCAGGGTACGCCCCGGAGCAGGTGGGAGAAAGCCGGCGTACCCGGAAGTAACTCACACAAACAGGGAGAACACGCAGCTCCACCCAGAAAGACCCGAGCAGCAGACCAGAGAAAAAAACTGAACGCAGGTTTCGTTTCCTCTCGTGTGTCTAACAGGGTCAGACACGCCAAACAAATACGTTTCTTCTTCACCGTCCGGAGGGAGAGACGGGGGTCTGCAGCCAGGGCTCATGTAGAGCTTTACTATCACTGTCCCGCTTAATTAACAGTTATATTCTCTTTTCTGCTGTCCAGCACATAACCAATCTCCTCTTCATCTCTAAATGCAGCACAGAGGGACTGAGCCCACAAAATAAAAGGCGACACTGATGAAAACGAGCCGTCCTGCTGCAGAGCAGCGACTCTGCACCGGCCGTCTGAAGGCTCAAAGAGAAATGAGGGATAAGCCGAGCTGGCAGTGAGAAAACTCCAGGCTTACGGCGCTGTTTGCTGTCGAGCTTTGGAAATAAAGAGTTACGATTTATTTTCCTTTGATTAATTCTGTTCTCATTAGGTCTTCCCTGGAAGTACACACGAGCAGGTCTTATGAGCTCACGGTTACATCTCAGAGATTTAATTACCACCTCAGAGCTGCTTCCCAGCATCAGGTAAACAGCATTTCAGAGCTGTGTTAACTTCTCATGCCAACGCCACGGTTACTGTGAGGCTGATAAAGAGAGCTATGTCAGGTCTTTATAGACGATCTTACACCCTCAAACTGAGCTCAGAGTTCATTTTCTTAACAATCAAACAGCTCCTGATCTGTGGAAGCAGCTCCCAGTTTGGGTTTGGGATGCAGACACCACCTTTATTTTACAGATTACAGCCTTCAGACTTTCCTTTTAGATAAACCTTGTAGTTTGTTTTAGCTCATAAGCCCTTGAACCATCCCTCAGTTATGCTGCTGTTGGCACAGGAGCTCTTGCGGTGTGCTGGGCGATGAGCCTCTGGTCTCTTCCACTGTCTTTGCACTTACACATCACCATTACATCCCATTAACCTTGGGCCTCCTCCCAAGCTGCGTGCTCCTTGTCTGGGTTCACTGCCTCACCAACCAGCCACGTGTCTCACTGGAGGCTTTTTGTCATCTCTGTGCTAACCTTCTCTGTCTATGCTTTCCCCTTACTCCCCACCCAGACGTGGCAGACACCTAGCCTCCCCCGAGACTGTTAAAGGGACCACAAAGTGTTTGGTCACAGAGTATAATAGTGTGGATTGAGAAGGCTGTTGTTGTGAAGCGGCCTAAAATTGAATTTAAAAGCATCTTCGGTTTTGGCTCGGCTTACCTCATCAGCAAGCTGATCATCTGGATCGTAGTCCTTCATGTCAGTCACCTCGGCAGGTAAACCCAGAGCCCGCACCTCCTCTGATAGCTCGTTCGCAAAGCCCTGAGCAGATGGAGAGTCTCAGATGGAGCTTATAAGACATCCAGAAAGCTTACATTATCACCTGCTGAGCCCTGATCAAAAATATTAATGACTTCACTTTTGCTTTATGTGCTGTGTTTGGAAATTAAACTGCACTCCTGTGAAACTTTGCATTCGGGGTTTTTGACCCGGCGACAGACTGATGAAATTCATTGCACAAGTGTAATTAGTTGTTCTTGCAGACTGACTCTGAGTGGCCTCCTGAGAGAAGTTTAGCGGATCAGGTTTTGAGGGATCTGTAGAAGGCAGCAGGTGAACCGGGTGGTGGCTCGGATGTGAAAAGTCTTTTATAATTATTATTTTTTGGCTCTGCGTTGATGCGCTGCTGCAGAGCCAGAATACTGCAGGGTGGTGCAGCAAAGGGAGGACAGTCAGAAGACCAACAGGAGCCTCCTGCTCAGTATCTGCGTGTTTTACATCTCCTCTGCTCACTTCACGATGGGGCCGTGGGGGTGTTCAGATTAGCAGGAAATAACTTTTGTACCTTTGCTGTTCCAGTTTGTGACCCGTAGAAGATTTTGACTCCAGACACGTGGACCTCCTCCTCGGTCTCTCTGTCGTTCTTCTCCGCAGCTTTGTCGGCCCCCTCGTCTTTAGAGACGCGTTTCTGAAAGCAGAGATAAACACACGGTGGAGGGTCTTCAGGTGAAGACAGCAGCAACTTGAGGAGCAGTTGCAGAGACCTTTAGAAGGTACGAGCACGTGACTCACCCTTTTCATTAAGAACCAGAGTCCAAAAACAAGCGCGGCAGCTGAATACAGGTACAGCCTGCTGTGCCATAACCACCGCAGGTAGCTCTCAGCGGGACCGCGGGCATCCCGGGAGGCTGGAGGGGTAAAGACATCACAGTGAGCCCTCTGATCCGGACCGGATATTATGAATAAAACACGTTTCTGCCAAACCACAGCTGACAACAGGACTGAATCCCAACCTGAAGCTGCCTGCAGGAACTAAAAGGCGGCTAATCTGCTACTTAGTAACCCCCCCCATTCAGCAACAACAGCGGGAAGCGAGTTTTCAGCTCCCTCAAAGCTTTAAACAAACTCACCTTCCGGCTCCGAGGCAGACGCGCGGGAGGCCAAAAGCGCGATAAATACGAACAAAGTAGGCATTGCTGCGAACAGTAACTACATTAAAACACACGGTCTTCAGCACCTGATGCTGCGCGCAACCATGTTGTTTTCCGAAAAGAATGCTGGGAAGTGGAGTTCTAGTCTGCCTCTGGTTTGTGCTGGTGGTGAACGTGTTAGCTTATGAGCAGTGAGGCTTTTTAAAAAAGCAGTTGAAGCGAAACTAAACTATAAACGGTGTCGTCTTAGTTTTCATTTTTGAGTATTTCCCATATTCATACTGCCAATTTTAAAGTCTTATTTTGAAAGTATCCAGCGGAAGTGCTACTGTTATTATATGTCCGCTTTGACTTCCAATATTGTGTTCAGATGGGTTAATTCTTTGTAAACTGATGTCAGCTGAGACCATTTAGTGTAGTGACAGCAGAATCAGACAACGGCTTTAAAATAAATGTAATATCAGTAAAAACTGAACTGATAACCATTAATAGGATATAAACTGTCCTGTCACGCTAGCTGAGCTGTAGCTACAAATGCTGCTAGCTTCTCCATCGTCTCTGCAGGCTGCCCTCTAGCGGTTGTACAGAGGAATTGCAACAGTGAATTCCGTCCCATTACAATGTAACGTTGATTTAATATAATTATAACCACATAACACAAGCTTGACATAATATGACACCTGTTAATATAACTAATGTTTAGAGATAAACATCAGTGATAATGTAAACGGACGACTGATGAATTTAAATTAAAACCGACACTTGGTGTATTTTTGCTGCCGTCCAGTGGTCAGAGAGAGGAACTGCAGAAATAAATTGGTCAAACTAGCGTCAATGTAGACATGACAACAACACACAAACACTTCCGATTATTTCTTTCAAAATAAGGCTTACGCTGTAGTTCGAAAGCGATTTTTTAATAGTTTTAGCTATTTATACCAGGGTTACCGGCATTTGTATTTATAAAGAACATTTTACTGTCATATATTAAAATACTGATGTCCCCTGGTGATAACAAGAAAGAAGAATAAAACCTTTACAAACTTGTAGTACCGACATCATCAACCGACGACTCTACAGACAAAATGTTGCATTGAATCAGGCGAACCATAAAAAAAATCTACAAAAACAGTGTAATTTATTTGGCGTTTTATTTTCGAAAATATTATTTTGTCAAATTCAACTGTTAGTTATTATTATTATTATTATTATTATTATTATTATTATTATTATTATTATTATTATTATTTGGAACCTACTGAGAACCCAAAACAGCCTCGGAACTGTTGTCCGAAGTTGATGTTCACACCCGACAGTCATTTAAAGATGCACTCAGCTGTGTAGTGACAGCGGACGTTTGTTATCGGCTCGCATCTTTCTGGCACCTTAAACACAAACATGTCCATTTTTACACCGACTAATCAAATCCGGCTGACCAACGTGGCGGTGGTGCGGATGAAGAAAGGCGGGAAGCGCTTTGAGATCGCCTGCTACAAGAACAAAGTCATGAGCTGGAGATCCGGAGCGTGAGTACCGTGAACGCCTCCTCTGTGCGGCTGCCGTTTAACTTTGTGTTCGCTGTTAAATTCACATCTCTGGATGTTCGTTACGGATAATTCAGCTCAAAGTGCTCCGAACGTCGTGTTTTCCTTGCAGAGAGAAGGACCTGGACGAGGTTTTGCAGACACACTCCGTCTTCGTGAATGTCTCGAAAGGCCAGGTGGCGAAGAAGGATGACTTGACCAAAGCTTTTGGGACAGATGACCTCACAGAGATCTGTAAACAGGTAAAAGACGCGCTCCTCACACGTACACAGTGTGAGTGATTTAACGGCTTTCTTGTCTGTTTATCTTTATTTTTCTTTGGGTTTGTTTGTTTGTTTTTCCTCGGAGATTTTGGCCAAAGGGGAGCTGCAGGTGTCAGACAAAGAGAGGCAGACTCAGCTGGAGACCATGTTCAGGGACATCGCAACTATTGTGGCAGAGAAGTGCGTCAACCCCGACACCAAGAGGCCGTACACGGTCAGCCTGATCGAGCGGGCCATGAAGGACATCCACTACTCTGTCAAACCCAACAAGAGCACGAAGCAGCAGGTGAGGAGGTCCCGCTCTTCTGTTCGACACAGCGCAAAGTGTTCCATCGATTTACATTATCCAACTCAGGGTGGAGGGGGGGCTGGAGCCTGTCCCTGCTCACGTTGGGGTGTTTTCTATATTTGGCAGGGTTTGACTGATATGATTGTTCAGGGCCGATACCGATTTATAATAATGAAGGGGATGACTGATATTTGGAACCAACATGAAGTGCAGTAAAAAATTAAATGGAATTAAAGCCGCAAGTGGCGATGATCGGGCCCTCGCACCCGGCGCACTCGAGCCATGGCACACTTGATCCGTGCCGCCCTCTGAGGTTTTTTGACCGTGATGATGTACAGAATGTCTGTTACTAATTTCATTCATTGACGGGAAACCATATCTTTTGCTCTCCATATAAACCCAATGCACTATTTGGGGTGTGGTCACGGCTGTGACGTGCAAAATAGAGCATGGGTCTCATTGACCTTTTTGATCAGGATGGTGTCAGGAATGTTGAAACAAATTCTCGTGCATTTCAGAGAAACTAAATTCAGAGAAACTAATTCTGTGGACGTCATACAAATTTTCATTTGCTTCTGTAGGGGGCGCTCTTGCACCTATAGCCTTGAATCCGTAGTTATGGGTTCAGCCTGAGTTTGTACATGAGTGATTACATTTTTGGCCTGATCGTGCAAAGCATGTGCGAACGAGTGCACAAACAATTTTGATTGGCTACTTGTGTAGATGATCTGGAGCCATTTTGGTCTCACTGGGGGAAATGCCCTAGGAGGAGAGGATTTAAATAGCAGGCCTGAAAATGGCAAAAATTGACACCTTCAATTGAAAATGGCTGACTTCCTGTAAGGTTTCGGGTATGGGTCCAAGAGACTGGTTGTATGTCATAGGATGTTACATGAGCCTGCACAATTTCAGATATGTAGCTCCAGGGCTAGGCAAAAAACATGGTATTTTATGATATTTCCAGGTCCCACTAGGTGGCGCTCTAACGTTTAGGGACTTTATGTATATTGTGTTCAGGGCAGGAGGATTATCAAACCATTAAAGTTTGACACAGATTGGGCAATGTGGCTTTGAGTTACTGCCATTTCTGTCTTCAGGGTGAAACACCAAACGTTGCCATCCTGCCAGGGTCACGGCCTTTGGCAAAAACGTACAGTTTTGAAAACAGTGTAACACCAACTCCTGAAGGCTTTCCAGGGGAAATTTGAGATGGTTCTGCTCAACCACCTTGGAGCTGGACCTCAAAGTTTAAAACATGACATTTCCTGCTCCCACTAGGTGGCGCTGCGACTGTCAGTAAATATTATATGTATGGGTTCAGGGGCGGACCGTCATCCTACTGAAGAAGTTTGATCCGGATTGGATAATGCAGGTTTGAATGAGAGGCAAGCAAAATTTCCTGGCGAATGATCGAAATTCACTGCGGCGTCACGGCCACGCCCTCTGAAGCAAACTCACCATTTTTGAAATTTAGATTCCCCCTGGTGTGCAGATAAGACAAAACAAATATGAAGTTGATAACATCCAAAACCTCTGAGTTATTAGAGAAAGTATGAGGGCAGGAAATGGCTAAAGTCACCCATTTAATTCAAAATGGCGGACTTGGTTGGTTGAGGCCGTTGGACCCTGACGTCTTTTTTGTTCATCTTGACATGTTACATATGTGTACCAAATTTCGCACATGTACGTGAAACACAGCAGTGGGAATTGAACTAAAGGTGGCGCTGTAGAGCCATTTCAAAAGGGCCATGCCTGAAACCATTAAAATACTTCAATTTTCACCATTTGCCTAAATGTCCAAAGGCCTTTGCACAGGTTGTGCTCGGGCACTAATAATACTGACTATAATTAGCTGATCCCTGATGAATAAATGTTTTTTAAGACATATTTTTTATGTATTACTAACTCTTAGAGTCAGGGTTAGGAGTTAGGACATCAGAGTAAGGTGCTGCTCCTGGTCATGTGATCAGGATGCCTTCTGGGCGCCTCTTTGGATGTTTCCTGGACATGTCTAGCTTGGTGGAGACCCTGGGGTGGACCCAGAACCTGCTGGAAAGATTACATATGTCATCTGGCCTTGAGATCCCTGAGGAGGGACCGTAGTTAGCCATGACCTGTGGAAGAAGTGCATGAATGGATGGTTTCATGCACTCTCACACTTTAATTTGTCGCACACTTTTGCTGGTGACGAATAAAGAACAACTTAATGTTATCTTCATAATTTTGGCTCATCTGCCCTCATGGACGTCACCAGTAGATCAGCGGCGATCACGTGCACTCTGCCCTCCATCTTTGGTTTCTCGCTGTGGAAGCTGTCGCCGTGTTAATCGGTTTATGCAGGCCTCTGCAGTGAGTGATGATGCTTTCACGCGTCCTCGATGAACTGATGTGCCGCGTTGTTTTCAGGCTCTGGAGGTGATTCGGCAGCTGAAGGAGACCATGGAGATCCAGAGGGCCCACATGAGGCTGCGGTTGGTGCTGCCGGCCAAAGAGGCCAAGAGGCTGAAGGAGAAGCTGAAACCGCTGCTGCAGGTCGTGGAGAGCGAGGACTTTGATGAGGAGCTGGAAATGGTGAGGAGAGTTTAATGATATTTGTGGGTGCATTGATTCAATAAAATGAGCAAATCTGCAGTTCAGCTGATTGTTTTTTAAAGCAGAATTTTGGCCTCTGATCATATTATAATGTAAAATCTCTATTATCCCTTTATTAACACGCTTTCTCCCCTCATCTGTGCCTCCGTCAGGTGTGCCTGGTGGATCCCGGCTGCTTCAGAGAGATCGATGAGCTGATCCGCTGTGAGACTAAAGGCCGAGGCTCTCTGGAGGTTCTCAGTCTGAAGGATGTGGAGGAGGGAGATGAGAAGCTATAGTAACCCGGCAGGCAGAGCGCTGCACCTTATCCACACTAACACGCTTCACTGGAGCACACAGACTGCAAACTCATGAAAAAAAATTTCTGTTTATGGCCCGATTCATCATAATTTCCGCCACTGCCACCCTCTAAGGATTCATTTCACTGAAAGAAGTTATGATTTGCTGAGTTGAATCTATTTTGATGCAGATTTCAGAATTTATGAGTGAACTTTAGGCTCAGTAATTATTCCTGACGTGTTTTTTTTCTCTTTTATTTATTAATTTTTTTAAGACAGTGATCACTTTAGTAGAACATCTGCACAAAGTCGCTTCTGCTCAGATTTTGTATTCCTCAGCGTCCTGTTCCTGTTCAGCTTTAACCTGGTAAATTATATTTTATTATAACAGCTGAGTTTGGTCTGTAATAAATAAGCACTAAACAATATTTTCTCTGGGGGATTTGTTTGTGATGCACACAGTTTTGCACAGGCAGCATGTTTGTGTCTCACTGCATATTGTGTGTGATAGTCTTCATATTGAGTGGGGAGGATTTATTGTCTCATTCACAAAGATGTGACATCACAGCGCCGTGATTGGTTGAAGGAGCATCACAGTGATAACCATTTATGAGATTAGTCGCATACTAAAACTGCTTCATAGCAGCCGTTTTTTTATACTGCATATAAAAGTGTTGCATTAATAGGCATAAATGCACGGCTGCAGAGAGGTTATGGCCTCTTGTGCTGCTAGGGTTGTTGACAGGAAATAGATTTTAGGCTGAAAAAAAAATTGTTCAAATTTCCCACTTTTAAAACTTTTATGCAAAACATAAAAGACTTTATGAATCTTTTCAGAGTCGGGCTGCTCAAAGATTTTTAGAGGATTAAAGAAAAACAGGTGTTTATGATGTTTAAATGACTTCTCATTACTGACTCAGCTGCTCTGCACCATATTTAGTTAAAGCAGAACCAATAAAAAAGCAGGATTAAAGTCAAATAACTTTATTAAAACATGTTTCTAAATCATTTTCAATGCTTCAGTGTTTTTCTGTGCAGATGCATATAAAGTTGTATTACTGTACATACACAGGAAAATGTATTTGTGCCACACAGGAACAGTATATAGTTTTGTCTTGTTCACATTTCAGGTCTAACAAAGTATTAAAACTATCACTGGGTCAGTCGTAGTATTATCAGAACGAAGTATCAGTAATTTCATCAAAGGACACCCAAAAGTATCATTTGAACTTTGACCTCTATAACAGTGCCATCCATTATGTACAGTTTGTTATCTTCACTGGAGGTGAAACAAAACATTGCAAAGTCAAAGCCCCGCCCACATCCCTTCAATAACACTAGCCACATGACAGATCACTCTGCAGTGCTGCGTTCAGTGCTTTTAACCCAGCCAAGCTTTCCTCAGCTGTATGATGATTTTCCAGTTTAATCCCTCATCCTCAGTTAAATATTACACCACAGTCCTCTCAGAGACTCAGAGATGCTCCGATCTGCGCTCGTACTGGCTGTGTGTGAACGTAGTCCTGTTGATCCTGCTCAGTGGGTGGTTGGCCTCCTCCTCCAGATGTGGGTGCCTGCTGTCTGAAGTCTGCGCCGCCGGGCTCTGAGCAGTTTTGCATCTGGTGGTAAGAAACAGCCCACTGGCAAGCATCAAGCCAAAAGAAATCCATCCAAGGTAGAGCGCAAGCCCCCAGTCTCGTCTCAGCCCCACAGCGCCCTCCAGTGGCTGGCTGGTGTGACGGCACGTCCAAGCTATGGGAACCAACAGCAGGATCCCAGACAAAACAAAGACACTACCAGAAAACACTTTGATCTGGCCTCGCTGAGGGAACCACACCATCCCCACTGCTCCGATCACTGACGCGAAAGCACCAGCTCCAACAGCCGCCATAATGAGAGCTCTCCACGTCCTAAAACTTCCAGAAAGAGACATCAGAGACCGGTAGAAAGAGCAGTGCAGGCTGCCATCGTGGGCCAAATCCCAGTGATCCCATTCCAACCACACCCCATCCCAGTAAGCAGGAAGAGTAGCCGTGGTGTTGTCCACGGTGCCGCTTACGTTCCACAAAGCCAGGCAGCGTGTCAGAATCGCACACAGCCACCCTATAGCACCGAGACCGAGGGCAGTGAACTCCAGCTTCTGCTCCAGCTTCTGCTCCATGCCGGGTCCTCCTCTTCACTGCAGGCCGGGCTGTCTAACCAGAAACAGCTGGCTGCAGGGCACAATGGGGTGGGGTGTTATTTTAACGTGTGTGTGCATGTGTGAGGCAGAGATCATTTGGATGTGCGTGTGTGTGGTTTGCATACTGTGCTCAGAGAGCAGTAACCAGTTCTTTGGTATTCTTGAAAAGAAGGCACAGTGTGGGTGGAGGAGGGGAATCCCTGTTTGCTCTGCCATGGTTTCAAAACAATCTCTTTCTCACAGTTTCTCAGCACAGGGGCAAACAAAGCATCTGCTGTGCTCTCACTCTGAACCACGTTTCTGAGAGGAAATGTGATCTAGAGACACAAATGCTCACTGATACTGGGATTTCTCCAGGGGCGCAGCTATATATATGAATTTGTGTAACTTCTAGTTGAAGTGTATCAGTCAAATTCAGCTGAGGGGGCACAGTGACTTGACTGGATGGGCCTGGACCCCCGACACACAACAGCTACTCCTCGTACTCCTCGTCTCTTTCTCAGATCAAAACTTGTGTTGGTGCAGTTTTTAAGCAGAAACACTAAAGCCATATCAAACCTAGTTAAGGGACGGCCTCTCCCATCTGTGAACCCTCAGTACTCGTGAATACTAACCTCACCCATTCTGTGAATCATCACCAGTTTTACTGGTTTCAGGTCAGTTTTAGGTTCAGCATTTAACATTTCTCCAGTCAGTTTCCCTCAATGTCGCAGAGCGTCGCATGTCACTAAAATGTGATTGGTCAGTTTCAGTGAGGCTCCTGGGACAACATTAGTATTCAGTAATTAAGATTAGTGATTGGTATGAATGTGGAATCTGTAAGGAAGGAGAGACACTGGTATTTATGGACCTTCACTGCCGTCCTGTTTGTTGTTAAAGTGTTTTTTTTTCTTTGTGTTTTCCAAATGTGTAAAGTAAATAAAGGTATTTAAAATTAAATGTTTGTGTATTTAATTTTTGGAGTAACCACACTGTAATATTATGTTAGGCAACTTGCTGTGAGAGAACAACAATGAGTGAGACCAACAAACTGAGCTAACTTCATATTTTAAAGAGTAAAAGAGACAGTAATTTGACCCAACAACTATAAAAAGCTGCACTAACTCAATATTTCACCTTGGAGAAAGAGAAATAAATAAGTTGAGCCAACTCAAAAGTCTGAACAATTCTGTCAACTTCAGATTTTGAAGTGTGTACTTGTGTCAGCTAAATGACAACAGTCCTGTGTTTTTTGGGTAAACTCAAAAAAGCTGTGCAGCGTGTTACTGAACTTTTTTACATTGAACCACCCATTTTTTTTTTTTACAGTGTAATATGATGATGCTGATGTATGTGAAATCTGAAGTGTAGCAGGACCACACTGTGGTCAGAGGGAGTATTACATTCATACTGAAAGCAACTACTGCTGATAATCATTGGGAAGGGTTAAGAGAGTTTAAGCACATCTACAGACATGTCGACTCTAGTTAAAGAGAGTAGTTATGTACTCTAAAATGAGCCTCATAAAGCATTAAACCCTGCAGTGTCTGTACTCAGACTGGACACAGACGAACAACTGAAGCAACCAACCACAATAGGGCTAAAATACAAAGTGCATTCAATGGGACTAAACACACCTTCATCATTTAGGCTAAAATCAAAACTACTGAGTTGAAGCATCAGGATATTTTCACTCTGAGCCAAAACTTGTCCATTACAGGATTTAGTGTTCCTTTGAGTCAGATATTTAGTAATGCATTTATTATTGCATCTAACCTACAACAACACAACCAGTGACAGGTGTGTTTCAGTTGCTGTGGGTCACAGTGTTTGTCTCCATATTGTGGTTGATTAGATTTACTACAAGTCAACAAGTCAAACATTCTGGAGAAAGACACAAACATGCAGTTATTTAATTTTCTGATTAATTTTATTTTCAAATAAGAGACAAATTATGTGAACAACTGAGTGTCCAATTAAGGTTCATGTCTGTACTGTGGGCGGGCCCACAGTACAGACATGGCCCACATGTCAGTGGGCGAACTGGCCCACTGACCCACTGACATGTGGGCCAGTTCGCAAATTTAGATGCGAACTGTGTCGCATCTAAATTTGCGACACAGTTCTTTGTAGATGGTGATGTGGAAGTTTTTAACATTTTGTGGTGCAGTGTAATTCTCTTCTCCCACAATGCTCTCTGTCACACGAGTCAGTATCTGATGGAAATCCACGTTTGCAACTGATGTATGGGTTTTCTCAGCAGTGTGATCGATAACTTTGTAAGACAGATCCTGAGAAAGTGTTCATCAGTTGAACATTTAGGGAGCTGCTGACGTGGACACGCAGTTGAACGTGACAAAGAATCAGTCCTCCGCTTTGTGGAGTGAGTTGGGGTCTTTCTGCGGGTCTCTTCGGGCTCTTCTTGAACAGGAATCTTACTCCCTGGCAGAGGCAGAATCACTCTGCAGCCTCCTGAAGGGTCTGGTTGAATGTCAACATCTCCCACTAAGTTTGAGCAGCCAAGGCTCTCTGCATCACTACCCTGGATGCTCTGAGCACGAATTCCATCACGCTTGGAGGCCACACAGTTGTCTAAAATGCTGATCACACGAAGAGCTATTCTTTTCAGCTCCAATTCTTGTCTGGATACTAGCCTAAGCATATTTGTCTCGTCTCCACTATGTCTCAGGGCTAAGTTCACGACCTTTGCAATCTCCACTGAAAGTAAAGTATGAAGATTGACTGAGTGATGGGACTGCATTTGTTCCGTTTCCAGGAACCGACCAAAGCAGGTATCGAGAACGTCTCCAAAGCTGTGCTCAACATCAGCCTGCGTCACCCTGCAGTAACTGCACCCATCAAACACAGGTCGGCTTTTCATCCTTAGAAAAGGAAAAGAGAATATCGTCGGCTGTTTAGTTATTTCTCCCTATTTTTTCATAACTTAAGGGCTTCATTAGAGCAAAACACATGAATGATTTTTAACACAATGGAAAATATTCTAATAGGCAACAGGAAGCAATTCTGTTGCTCTTTAAACTTTCACAGTCACCCAATGATCATGCAGTGTGCTTGATCATTGCATATGAGTGCATAAAACTGTGTTTGCTGTTGAGGAAGCGTTAGACTTACAGCTTAGACGTGTCAGCAGAGGTGCTTTTGTTGTCCGTGGGAACATGCTCATGTGACTTGGCTGAAATCTGGATTCTTATGTGCATCAGTAAAAAGATGGCAATTTTGTAAATAAATTCCTGGCACCTTTCGGTCACCTGTTGGAGCTTATATATGCCAATTTCACCACAAACGCACAATGAATCCAACACAGATCTGAAAGAAAAACATTAAAAATGATTGAGAAAAAAATTAGCCACTGTATTTCTGTCTATGGTGATAATTTGCTTGATGATGTTAAACATGTGACTTACTCATTTGATTTATCTATCCAGTCCTTTAGGAGGTTGGCAATATGCGGAAAAGTGACCAAAGGCATGTTTAGATGACTACGCCTGATTTCACTAAATTCATCTAATGGGATCTAAGAAAAACAGGCAGGTGTTACACATCAACAAAAAGCTCTCATTGTGATGTGTCTGCATTCAAACACAACAGATAAAATATGGAACTTCGAGCATGAAGAAATCAGCTACCAGCTTATTCCTCCCAGGTTTCTGCGTGTTCGTTCATCGAACAGGAATGAGACGACACAACAGAATAAGGAGTCCAATTATTAAATTGAATAAAGCCATTTCAAACAGTTTTACAGTGTGGGATGGCATGAAGTTCTGGCCCATTCTTTTTCAGCTTACAGTTTCATATAGTAAAAGCTTATCAGTCTTGGTTACATCATATACAAAACAAAATGTGGAAAACAGAGAACTTCAACAGCTGGGTGACCTCGACGTCTCCATTTCTATCATTGTGTAGTCTCCATCAGTGTGGTCCGTTGCCCAGTGAGAACACAAAGTTCCTGATAAACATTATAAGCCTCTGTATTTTTAATCAGTTATGTTTATCTTCCAGTCTAAGACAAATTTCTCAGGGAAATAAGTGTACATCTGGTAAAGACAAACATATACCATGAACTTCATGAAAACTAATTTCCTTCAAGCATTAAGGTTACATGAGAGAGATTAACAATTCAACGTTAGATATTAACAACGTGTGGAAAATATTGTTACTATCAAACGTTGAATTGTTAATCTGTTCAGAACTAAAACTGATTTCTACAAATTGCGTTTTCTTATTTTCTTGACATACGGCCTAAAAATGTTGCTGAAGTTGTTTTTCCTACATTTCCATTTCTATCTCGTTTAAACTGGTATTTTGTCCTCAAATTCTTTTTTCGTTATTCTCGCAGTAACTCTGTCTAGTGTCACCTTTCTTCACCTACAAACTGTGTGTGTGTGTGTGTGTGTTAGTGAGGCTTTAAGTGTACTTATAGACCCTTTTACTGTTTGTAAACAGTGATGACGTAGGTAGCGATACGTGCGCATTTTGGAAACGGAAGTATGGCGGAGTTCAATAGCGTTTCAATCTACCAGAAGGAAATTATCAACGAAAGATCATGAAAACTACCTGAAAAAAATTAATTTTTACCACCAGCAACCGACTCCGATCCCTGCGGTACGTTAGCAAGTGGCCGAGTATCCGTGGGCGGATATATACGTGTATTTGGTGGAGAAACCCAGGGTATACACCGGAGAGAAGTTGCAGCACATAGAAGTCACTGGATGCTTACAATTATGTTTGCGGCCGTGTACCGAACATCAAATATCCTGACACTGACTCGGAGTTTTGTGTCTTGAAGGCAGAAGTTCTTCCAAGTCAAAGACGAGGAAACAGGAGCGCTGTGTATGAGGCTCGGGTCATTGGAAACAAGTCAGAGAGCTACGTCCTCACAGTGGATTGTACCTGCATGGCAGCCTGAGTACTTCATCAAACTGCTTTTAGCTTGCTAAGAGTTATAAAATATACTGTTCCAGTCATACGGTGAGACTCGCTCAACCATTCACATGTGAGTCTGCTCAGACTTTTGCCTGGCACTGCATTTTGTAATCTACAGTGCGATTAAATATTAATTAAAAAATCAGGGCTCTCTGAGTCCAGCGATGTCTCACCTGTAAATAGCCACACTACAGTTTAAAAGCCAAACAGCCGACCAGCTGATACTGTTTACTTTAGATACCTGACATCCCGGTATAAACAACGGAAGATAAATAACTTTACCTGATATGAAATGGGCGCTTCAAATGTGAGCATTTCTGATCGTGTCCTCAGTCCATTTTTTATCAGTCCATTTGATAGCTTGCAACCACAGACGCCTCCGTTTTCTCTTGTTCTCAGGCGTGATCCCGTGGGATTCGGTACAACTTCAGTCCACTTTTGGTAGAGGAGAAATTCTGACAGTCAATCGTGCAACAGCCAGCATTTTCTCCGCGATGCCGTGTACACAATGACACGTCCTGCACTTTTAACATGCTAAAAATAAAAGAAACAGCTTGAATGTGGCGCTTCCGGACGATTTCAAAGTGCAGTGTATAAGCAGGGGCGCAGCTATCCGGTTGTTAAGTGATGAATTCCATTTCCGGGTCCAAACTGATCACGTGATCAATATGCCGCAATGTTGTTTCCCTGGTTGTTTCAACCGATCCGACTCAGCTGTCATTTTACAGATGAGAAAGAGAAGCGTAAATGGCTGCAGTTGATAAGGTATGTTACAATCAACTCTAACAGTGAACAGTAGTGATGGGCAAAGGAGGCTTTCTGAAACACTGAACCGTTCGAAGCGATTGTGTCGAGGCTTCGAAACAATCTGAAACACATCTCTATAGTGACACCCAGTGGCTACTTTAGCTCATTCCACATCTGTATAATGACGTTCTCTGAAACAATGAAACGCACAAGTGCTGAACAATTGTAAGCGAGGGTACTTATTACACCACACTGTCAATAATTATGATCCGCACATATTTTGGGAGAAACCAGCATCCAACAAAGTCAGAAAAATTCTCTTGTCAAAGACCACAAGCTGTGACTGTAAAGCACTGTTTTAATATGTGTTTCAGTTGCTTATTAATTCAGTGTAATGCACAACAAATAAATGTATGAAATAAAATATTTTGTAACAAGGCTGCCTTCACTTTCTCCTTGGTGATCTTGTACTTCTCCTCCACCATTTCTTTGAGTGCTTTTCTTGATGGCAGCTTGTAGCTGGGGTCAAGCTTTTGGACAAAGGCCATAAAACCTTCATCCTCCACAACAGTGAAGGGCTGCAAGTCCTTCACCACCAAGTTCACCAGAGCCTCATCCATCCTCTTTCTGCCTGCCTTTTTAAAAGAGAAGATAAAATCAATCCCAAAAGAATAAATGTAGAGTAAAAGTAAATGTATCTTCAAAAACCACTTTGGGTATGAGGCTGTTACTTGGCCATACAACAGCATTGCCAAAATACGCTAAACACCCGAGCTGTGTTATAGGGAGTTTCTGTTCAGTGTGCTGTCACATTTCCATCTGAAAATAATAAAGTCTTTGGGAATTACAGTTAATATTATGTCAAATACACACAGACACAAATGTTTTGTGCCTTTGGTGGTTTTTGCATAAATACAGACAGGCAGGAAAAATATTGATTCAATACAATTCTCATTTTTCAGCATTTGTTTGCTATTTCAGTGTTGACAATGGACTCCTGTAATGTGGCTGAGATTTATCATTGTTTGGGCATTACTGAGTCCCATTTCAAACTGTGGCCATTCTTAGTGAGTTTTAATGCATTAAGGCTCAATCTGAATAATCTTTCAAACAATGCATACCTTGATTAGATGGCCCAGGAGCAGGCCTACGTACAGAGGGAACATTACCTCCCTCTGAACCCTCTAAAATGGCAGGATGGGCACTCCTCAAATGCTGAATCATAGAAGATGTATTATTGCAGTAGGCCAGCTGCTTAGCACAAATCATACACCTGACTTTATTTGGTGTTTCCAAATGGAAATGCTCCCACACTACAGATCGGGATCTCTTACAGGGATGTTCCATCTTAATCTGTCTAGTCTATGTGACTACACCTGGAACTGCTGTACTATCTCGTACCTATCTTTATCTCGCTGCTACTATCACTGACTATATTTGAAACTGAATTAATTTAATGTAATCCTACCTGTCTGATTTTAAGTAACCTATGAATAAATATTATAACTTGACTAATCTATCACTCACTAAATCACGCTATCAATTGCAATGTCACCATATCAAGTTGTTCCTCCTCTCTCAAAACCTCTCGCCTCTCACAAAAAACCCTCGAAGTTTCTGTGTGTTTGGTTTGACTTTTATGCTTTCTGGCAGTGTCAGCAGGTAAGCCACCTATCGCAGCTACGGTGAAATGCACCAAAGCCTCGCTTTGCCACGGTCACGTGACATGGGTGTTTTGAACCAGGTTTCGGAGCAGTGTTTCGAAACATCTGCGCTTCGGAAGCTTGACACAGTGTCGAAGCGTCTGTTTCGAGCGTCCCATCCCTAGTGAACAGTCACTGGTTATGCCATTGCTGTTTATTTAGGAGCATTTGGACCCGGAAATGATGTTGGACTTGTTAAATACTGAAAATGCCGACTAGAGAAATAATTTCCCTGCATCATTTTGGAGACCACCCCCCCCCCCCCCCCCCCCACCCCCCCCTTCCCGTGCGGTGCCCCTATGCGTGGCATATACATATAGTGCATACCCACTTTTTGCGCCGCTGGATTTCTCCCAACAGGTAACTGAATCATTCTGTGGAGCTAACAAGAGCAAGTACAAAGTAGCAATTCAGATGGTCTTTATTTTGAATGCTAAGAAACAAGACACAATCACAAATGCTTTCAGTATGGAAAATACTTTGTGTATAACTTAAGAGTACATGAAAATAGGCACATTAGGTAAAAATACAATAAAACAGGAGAAACTCGAGGACATGAGTTTGCAAAGCCATTTAAAGTGGAGATGTCAGTATGAACTAGGGATGCGCCGATCCGATATTCAGTATCGGTATCGGTCCGATACTGGCCTAAATTACTGGATCGGATATCGGAAAGAAATAACACCACTATTATTAGCTTGATTAGTGATCTGGCTTGGGTGGGCGGGCCAGGGCGGGCCCAAGGGTATAAGTGGGCGGGCACGGCCCCCTAGGGCCCGCCCATAGCGACGGGTCTGGCTCCATCCACCCTGTTTGTTTAACAGAAGTTAAAATATGCAGATGAACTGTTAATATGAAAAAAAGTATTTCTTATCCAGTTCCTTGGGTAATCAATATAAATAGAATACACAATTGCTAAAATAATCAATAGTTGCAGCCCTAATGAAATTTGCAACATGCCATAAGCATCACCTTCTCACACAGAAGCAACAGGATTCAGGTGATAGTTATTGTTTTAAGTAAGTAAAGTTTATTTATATAGCGTTTTTCACAGACAGAAAAGCGCTGTACAATAATTAAAACACAATATCACCCCCCACCCCCAGAAAACAGTATGTTAAAAACATAATAACATTACCATAGTAAAAGAAAAAGAATAAAAATAAAGTCAGAAACCAGAAAGCCTGGTTAAACAGAAAAGTTTTCAACTATTTTTTAAATGACGCCACAGAGTCAGCTAAATGGAGCTGGAGTGGTGAACAGTTCCAGAGCTTTGGTGCCACTGCCTAAAAAGCTCTGCCCACCCTGGTCCTTAGTCTTGTATGTGGGACAACTAAAAGACTTTGATTTTGTTGTGTGAGAGACTGTTGACTTCTTTTTTTTTCTTTTTTTTAAATGTTTTTAAATGCCTGGATCAATTTTAAATATCGGATTTATATCAGTATCGGCTGATATCCAAATGTAAAATATCGGTATCGGTATCGGACATAAAAAAGTGGTATCGTGCCATCCCTAATATGAACCGTATCAAACATACACTGAAATATGTTTCTCTTATTTGAAAGTCTCATAATTCAGTTGCAAACCTTAACTATACTGACAATGGTGTACAAATCCACACATCTCAGATGTATTTTGAATATAAAAAGTTAAGATATTGTTTTACATGCATGACAAATTGAAGGTGAAAACTGGAAAACTTGATTCCATCTGAATATAGGATAAATGACCTTTATCCTATATTCAGTGGCCACTTTTTTAGGTACACCTGTTCATCTGCTCATTTACACAAACATGTAATCAGCCAATCACATGACAGAAACCAAATGCATTTCATGAAATAGATACTGAAGGTCAAACCAAACCTATGAGCCTGGTCTGAAAATGAGGAAACATCCAGTTGTTAGCAGCAGTTCTCTGCTTCGAGCTGGTGGGAAGGCAACAGTAACACAAATAACTCATTAGAACCAAGGGATGCAGAAGAGCATTTGGGAAATGCAAAACATGTTGAACCTTGAAGCAGATGGGCACAGCAGCAGACAATCACACTGGGTGCCACTCCTGTCAACGCTGAACAGGAAACTGAGCTTGCAAGTTCCACAAGCACCAACATTGAGCCGCAGAAGTTTGGAAAAAACGTTTCCTGGCTCGATGAGTCTCATTTGGACCCCTTTGGCAGAGTCAGAGAGGAGAGTAAACAAAAGCATGGATCTATCCTGCCTTGTGCCAACAGGGCAGGTAGATGGTGGTAGCGTAGTGGTGTAGAGGATGTTTTCTTGGCACACTTCAGGCCCCTTCACAACAGCTGAGCGTCGATTAAATGCCACAGCCTGCTTCTGTATCTGACCGTGTCCCTCTATTTATGACTGTCTTCAGATAGCTGCTTTCAGCTGGATAAAGTGCCAGGTCACAAAGCTCAGATCATCTCAAATTAGCTGTAGCACAACTCCACACTCACCAGATCTCAGTGAGCACCTTTGGGATGTGGGGGAACAGGAGATTGGATATCCAGCTGACAAAATCTGCAGCAACTGTGTGATGCCGTCACGTCGAGATGGACCAAAATGTTTCCAGCACCTTGTACGCCACAAAGAGGCATCCTGATCACATGACCAAGGCAGTTGTGAAGGCAAAAGAATAAGAATAATTTTACTGATCCCAGTGGATCATTTTGGCACTGATGTGTTTGAGAGCACTGTCCTCGGCAGTCATCAAAACACCACACAGCGCAACAGGTAACAATCAGCAGTCCTCAAGAAGTGAATGTCAGTGTGAATGTTTGTGTTTGTCTCACTGAACAACCACTGAAATTAAAGCAGGAAACAGCTGCTTTACCACTGGATCCATTTCAGGAGTTTTTTTTCTTGTTTTTTGCCTCTAAGAAAGTTAAACTTACGACTTAAAAACAGCTTATAAAAGAGCTGCTTTGTCTCATTTGTAGTGGAAAACACAAGATAGCTGTGATGACATGTAAGAAATTGAAAGTTAGTTAATATTTTGCACCTACACAGTGGAAAGCATACAAACTGGACAGGTCAGGGATTGAACCACTGACCTTATGAGCAGGAGGTGACCCACTTTTAACACCTGAACCAGGTTTAACAGACTCCTTTGTTGAGGTAAGACTGTGTAATTTCATACTTCTAAAGTTGACTCCTATTTGGTCAAACATGTATCATTTGACACTTCAGATCATACAGAAAGGGCAAGTTGAGTTAAAATATTTTAAAAACATTTTATTTTCTTAACAGAAGGGGCGGCCATCTTTGAATTATCAAATGATGAATGGGTTTTATCCAAAGAGTAATCATAAAAGAGTTTATGACAGTTTTGGTACATGTATCCACTTGTCCCTGCAAAGTTCTCAGCTGCACTAAAATGAGGGAATATCTTTTGGAGAATGATTTTCTTTACCTTCAGTGGAATTCCAGAGACCTGGATAATCAATGCAAAGGTGTGTTGAACTTGTTCTAACAGCATGTGGTGGCCAAACACTTCCTGTTTTCCTTTTAATTTGTCACTTTTTGTTTGTTGTTTGTATAAATGACCAAATGTATCACAGTTCAAGATGCTTATCCAGAAGTAATGTGTACAGTGTATTACTCAGATACACTCTGATGTGTGCGCTCAGCCCTCACTCTTAACTTCACACATAGTTCTTGATGGCATAACTGCTGCGTGTGGGTGTCTTGGGCAGTGGGTACCCACTAGAGGGGATCCTGTGCCTGTGTGGTGGACAGCTTGTGCACAAAATGCCCCCCCCACAGAACAACAGCCCAGATGTCACGAAGCCTATGTATATGGCTGCTCCGAGCTCTCTCTTCAGGACCTCAGGGACTCGAGGGTTGTGGAAATCCCTGATGATGGAGTTGGCTGTCCAAGAAACAGAAACTATGGTGGTGAGAGCTGCCAGGCAGAAGATGGCCCCGGAGCTCAGCACCACCCTAGCCTTGATTTGCGGGTGGCCCAAGCAGTTGGTGCAGCGCGCCCCCAGGAGGAAGATGAGGAATGCCAGACATTCCAACACCATGCTGATGCAAATAAGGCCACGGGCTGCCTGCAGGTCTGGCGACAGGTCCAAAAGGGCATCGTAGAGCTTACACTGCATCTGACCTGTGTACTCACTGACACAGGTCATCCACAAACCCTCCCAGAACACCTGCATCACCACCAGATGAGTGCCGATGAATGCTGTCACCTTCCACATGGGCAGAGCGCAGATCAGGATGGTCCCAGCAACGCCTGTCATTGACAGGCTGATGCCGAGCTCCTGCAGAGCCATGGGGAACTGTGGGAAAGACAGAAGGTCGACAAGAATGAGAAATTTAGTCTTTATTCAGAGTAGATACACAAAATGTTCCTTTTGTCACATCCTTTTTAGTGGTGTGGATCAGATAGTAAGGATCATTATATATTTGGCTATAGCTTTTCATTTTAATTGCAAACTACAGGAAAGTGATTACGTATGAAGCACAATACAACAAAAATATTGAAAGAGCAACAGTGGCTGACAGATGGATACATAGACATGCCAGTAACAAAAATGTTTCAGTTGCTTCCTGTGGAAGTTTGTTCTGCAGCTGGAAAAAATGTTTTTCCCAGCTTCCTGATTTACAGAGCTAAGTAGAAATTCTTGATTTAAAAACTCAATTTGGCAACCATACGCCAAATTTGGAGTTACCATCTCAATATTTTATTATTATTATTATTTAATATATTTATTTCGATTTTTCCCAGTATCCTGTGTCATGAGAAAATTATTTGGGGATTTCCAGCCTTGTCAGACAATGGCCACTCGGTGGCAGTATTTCACAAAAGATGCTGCTGTTTCTTTTACACGTTTTGATCTGAGCACAGCAGAGGAGGTGACAGCAGAGACTGTTTTCTTGGAATAAGTAGCCTATGACCCATCATCCTATAAACAGCTGTTTTATAATGAACAGATTCAGAGTTTGAGTCCTTGGGCCCAAAAATCAGATTATGTTCCCTCCGTTCTCTTTCCGCTCTCCTCCTCCAACTAGCCACAGCACATTGCTGCCCCTCCCTGACCCTGGCTCTGCTGGAGGTTTCTTAGTATTGAGGTTTGCAGTGTTTACCCTACAATATAAAGTACCTTGAGGCAACTGTTGTGAATGGGCACTATATAAATAATGTAACCTGAAGAGGTTACATGGGCCCGAAGAAATCTTTAGTGTAATAAATTTCCTATATTTTTCATGATACTCTTTATATGTGGGAAAAATGAGCTGCTGGCTTCCCACTGAATTTGAACAGGAAATTTTAAGTCTATTATCAAACTGGTATTTAAGTCTTCCCTCCACATCCAAGCCTATGAACTTGGTCTTCCTCAGCATAATTAGTTTGAAGAGCTTATTGACGGCAGCACGGTGGTGTGGTGTTAGCGCTGCTGCCGCACAGCTGGAATGACATCTAAAAGGTCTGGGTTCAATTCCTCCTTGGCCTCTCTGTGTGGAGTTTGCATGTTCTCTCCATGTCACTCTAAATTGCCCATAGGTGTAAATGGTTTTCTGTCTCTCTGTCCATGCAACAGGCTGGTGACCTGTACAGAGTGTACCCTGCCTCTCGCCCTATGACAGCTGGGATGGGCTCCTGCGACCCTGAATAGGATAAGAGGATAGATGGAGCTTATTGATACTAACGCCTATCTTTATTCCTCTGCTGTGCTCATGTTAACACAAAATGTTACTGTTGAAAAAAATGTGAACATAAACCACAGTGAGAGGGTGTGTTGTTATTCAGATGCTTCCTGAACATCTAAGTAACTCAACTCTGCCTGCTCTCTGATCTGTAGTCTGATAACACGAGAACGCGCGTCTTTCACAAAGGTGGGGTCGAGAATGAGCAATGAGAGTGGCCTTTCGAAACCAATCCAAAGTCAGGGGAACATTTCACACTGAGATTAGTTTCAACACACAAACAAGTTTATGCCCTTTTAGAAAACACCTTTGAATCTGTGCAGTTCTGAGCAAACTCAGTGTGACACAGTACTGAATGAAACCTCAGAGAGCCATGGTTTACTAAACACATCAGCCAATAGCATTGTTGGTCCACGAGTCACTGATTTTGTCCCTTGAGTAGTCATCACTGATAAGTACCTGACAAACAGGTTCTCTCAGTGTTTGTTTTCTTACCAGAGATTATATTTTAAAAGTATATAAAGAAGAATCATCAGTGGAAAAAAAACTAACAGAGAGAAGCAGAATTGTGGAAATTAAAAAGAGCAAAGGTCTTGCTGGCTGTTAGCTAAATAAATACATATTAAAAGCATTACAGTGTATTTCTTATACAGTTAACCCAAAATCTCCTGAATTCTTTTAGATAAGTAAATGATTTAATAAATAAATAAATAGGCAGAGAACTTAACCCCCCCAATATTGGACGCAAAGTTACACCCTTGTGCAAGCATGTGTGTAATTAAAAGCATTGCACTTTTCCAGGAGAGGGCGCTGTAATTGAAGCTTCGAGTAATGAACCCTTTCTTTGTAATTACTCTGCACTTTCAATAAAAGGCTTACATTTTTCACATTTCTTCCAACAGTAACAAATATTTTACACTTTTAGAATCTATTATATGACATAATAATAATAATGACATAATAAACGAGGCAGGCCGATGGACCTGTACGGCACAGTCTTTCTGGACTTCTCCAGAATGTGTGCACAAATAACCACGTTTATCTTCTTTTGACTCACTGTCAGATTAGGAGCAGCAGGTCTAACAGAGCTAAAATACCTGAACGGCATTCATAGTGTGTCTGATACACAGCAGCATAGTTATCAAATCATCAGCTAACAATAATATACATTTACTTCATTTTTATTTTTTACAAGGGGGTGTTGTCGACCAACAATGAAAAATTGTTGGTTGTCCGCTTTTTGGAACTCTTTTAATTTTTTCGAACCAAGTTTTTGTGGGGAGAGGGGGGGGGGGGGGGGGGGGGGGGGGGGTTACATTACCAAATGATTAAACTTGCTAGTATTTTACCCAAAATTGATAATGAATAAAGAAAATTAACATGGTGTTCATGTAAGATGTGTTTTGTAAATTGAAATGATGTGACTTTATTGGTGGGGGGTTATCAGATTATTGCGCTTGCACAAACCTCAATCATCTGAAGCATCTTTGCATTGTTTGAGGCGCACACATTATGACCAAGTATCGTGATATCAGGTTCTGTTTACTAATAAAGATGGATGAATTTGTGTGTTATTGTGAGTGTATGAGTGTTGTATTATTGAGCAGAGTGCTGGGAAAACATGGCAGTGGAAAATCGAAACATGTTTGTGTAAGGGGGGCATTTTCAATGAAGTACTTTGTTTGTTCAACTGTTTTTCACAAAGACCCGCAAGGGACATGGGAGACTGTTGGCCGTAACAACGCTAAAACTGTGCGACTATCTCGCTCTTATGCCTTCAGTCATAACGAGATGAAGCGTGTCAGCGAATCACCTGAACCACTCGAGAATGAAGCAGTTGCCTCTTCAGACATCATATGTAATGTGATTTTTTTCGTCCTGAACAAGGTTCGAAACAGTGGTTCTATGGCAGGGATCCTCAAATCCAGGCCTTGAGGTCCGGTGTCCTGCAGGTTTTAGATGTGTCCCTGATCCAACACACCTGAGTCAAATATAGAAGTCATTAGCAGGACTCTGGAGAACTTGACTGCATACTGAGGAGGTCATTCGGCCATTTAAATCAGGTGTGCTGGATCAGGGACACATCTAAAACCTGCAGGACACCGGCCCTCGAGGCCTGGATTTGAGGATCCCTGTTCTATGGCATTGTAAGCCTGGGGTTTGAAACACGTATCGAAGCTTCAGTTTCATACTCTCATCACTACTCTGCTGAATCACCTGTATTCACATTATTCACTTTGTTTGTTTTTAGAAATTTGCTAGTATAGCGGTGCTAGTAGCCTAGCTCTTAGTTGATTCACTAGCAGCATGGCTTCTTCTCCTGTCCCTCCTGCACTTTAGTTACTCTTCGGCCTCCTTTAGCAGTAACGGTACTTGTAACAAATGTACCCTGTTTGTGGCTTTGGACGCCAGGCTCAGTGAACTGGAGACTCGGTTCTGGACCCTGGAAAATCCAGTTGCTAGCCAGGCCCCTGTAGTCATTGTGGACCAAGGTAGCTTAGCCGAGGAACAAACTCTGGTTATTGGCGACTCTGTTTTGAGAAAAGTGAAGCTAGTGACCCCAGCGACCATAGTCAAATGTTTTCCAAGGGCCAGAGCAGGCGACATTCATGGAAATTTGAAACTGCTAGCTAAGGCTAATTGTAGATTTGGTAAGATTGTTATCCACGTCCGCAGTAATGACCCCGGTTACACCAATCAGAGGTCACTAAAATTAATACTGAATCGTGTGTAATATTTCTAAAATTAGAAACATCCTTTCTCAGAGTGATGCTGAAAAGCTCATTCATGCATTTATTACTTCTAGGCTGGACTATTGTAATTCATTATTATCAGGCTGTCCTAAAAGCTCCCTGAAAAGCCTTCAGCTGATCCAAAATGCTGCAGCTAGAGTACTGACAGGGACTAGAAAGAGAGAGCAGATTTCTCCCATATTGGCTTCTCTTCATTGGCTCCCTGTTAAATCTAGAATAGAATTTAAAATTCTTCTCCTCACATACAAAGTCTTGAATAATCAGGCCCCATCTTATCTCAAAGACCTCATAGTACCATATCACCCCAATAGAGCACTTCGGACTGCTGGCTTACTTGAGGTTCCTAGGATACTTAAGAGAAGAATGGGAGGCAGAGCCTTCAGCTTTCAGGCGCCTCTTCTGTGGAACCAGCTTCCAGCTTGGATTCGGGAGACAGACACCCTCTCTATTTTTAAGATTAGGCTTAAAACTTTCCTTTTTGATCAAGCTTATAGTTAGGGCTGGATCAGGTGACCCTGAACCCTCCCTTAGTTATGCTGCTATAGGCCTAGTCTGCTGGGGGGTTCACATAATGCACTGTTTCTTCTCATTCACCTTATTTACTTTGTTTATACTCCACTCTGCATTTAATCATTAATTGATATTAATCTCTGGCTCTCTTCCACAGCATGTCTTTCTCTCCCCTCAGCCCAACCGGTCGCGGCAGATGACCCCCCCCTCCCTGAGCCTGGTTCTGCTGGAGGTTTCTTCCTGTTAAAAGGGAGTTTTTCCTTCTTACTGTCACCAAGTGCTGCTCATAGGGGGTCGTTTTGACTGTTGGGTTTTCTCTGTATTATTGTAGGGTCTTTACCCACAATACAAAGCGCCTTGAGGCGACAGTTTGTTGTGATTTGGCGCTATATAAATAAAATTGAATTGAATTGAATTGAATTAAGAACTAATCAGGTGTGTATGTGCATGTAAAGTAATTGAATAATGGGCGGTGTGAACGTTAAGCCATTAAGTGCTGGATTCTTTGTGCTTAGGGATAGCAAACATTTAGGTTTCTAACACATTTCTGCACAGAGACGAGGACACTGGTAAATGATGGTTGCCTCAACAAGGAAAAGCATGAATATGATAAAAAAAAATATGCCAGTTTATTTGAATGGCATTTGTTTAGAAAGAAAACCTGATTTTCCACAGTAGGGAATAGTGAGTTGGTTTCCCTTTGTGAGTTGGGCCCCTCCCTGCCACCGGAAGCAGGGAGGGGCCCATTGTTCCATTGTTCACTCCCAGGTTCTCAAGCACTTTTTAAGTTTCAGTGTACTTTATTTGAAACCCCCACATAAAAAGTGCCGATATCTGTTGTATATCTATGTATATCTTCCATGTTTTGTGGGGCCTAAGAAAACAGTGGCTTTGTTGCTGAAGTCCTGGTGATTTTGATTCTAATGTCTCACACTGGTGACTGTCTGGATAAATTATTTGAAATAAATCGCTGTTGGATGTGAATGAAATCGACTGAGCTCACACTTAAAAATGACCTCAGTGACCTGAAAACTTGGACACAGGATGTCACTGAATAAACATTAGTTCTCATGCAGGTTTCATTACGTGTTGCATCACCAGTTTCTCTTCAGTCTGTCTGACAGGTTGAAATGCTGACAATAATGACATTTTTTTTTCAGTTTAGTTTTGTTTTACTCTCAGCTCAACACACAGTGTGATGTCTAACTCAGGTTTTCCCTGGGATGAGTTTAATTAAATCTGTCCCTGTGCCCTTGATCAAGGCATGAGCTTAAACCTGACACAGGACACTGGCTGCCCACTATTCCTGATATCCAGGATGGGCTAAATACAGAGAATCAATATATCTTAATCCTCCAGTCTTAAACAACTGGAACACTAGTAGTGAAAACTGTATTCCACTTTATACCAAATTGTTTTGTCTTTACAAATGTATCAATAAATTTATATTTGTTGCTTAGAACTACCATAAGCCATTTGATGCACACTGGGAGTAGAAAAATCACTTCAGAGTTTTGGTTAATCGAGTAATTAAAACCTATTTGTTATTCTTTGCTCGGAGAGTGGAGATCAGACCACGGCATCGGCGACATCATGAACTCTGATACAGAGAAATCAGCACAAGTGGTTTTGGCAGAGTCAGTATCTAGCTGCAGAGAGAAACCTGCAGGAATGTGATCCGAGATAAAAAAATGGACAGACAGCATGACGGGGTGTGTGACAGGAATGAACACACCCTGCTGTTCTGTGCTGACATACAGCGTTGATTTGGAACAATATAAATGTTTCCTAAAAAAATGGTGACAGTGTGGACCGTGGGTGGGCGGGACATTTTTCTGAATAAATACTTTTGTGTTTGATAATTGAATTAAACCTGAATTTAAGTGAAAGTTAAGTGAAATTTTGACTGTTGTAAAAAATTCCCTCTCATTTGTAAAGGACATGGATCATGTTTACAATGTAGGACTGTTTATGACATGTTGTAATGTTTAAATCACTTTAATTCAGTTAGGAGAGGTTTGTTGTTATCTAACTATTTTGTGTGGCAGATATCAAAGACCAGTGTGCACTGTATGATTTTTAAAATATGCTAATATTAAAGGACAAGGCTCCTCTGTGACCTTTGTGTTTGCCACGGTCCTGGTGTTTTTGATTGTGGACGTTCAGAATATGTTTTCTGATTCTTAGATTTCTGAGTTCTGCTTGGGGTCAGTGTTCATTTGGATCTAATGCCTTGCTTCGGTGACTGTCTGTCACGTTTGGTCGTTTCCTGTCTCGTTCTGATGGTTCCTTGTCTCGTGTTCTGTGTGTACTGTGGTTCTTTTCGATTTTCTTTCTTCCCGACTATTTCCACTTGTTCCTAATCATCTTGTGTGTATTGCTGCAGTTTACGTCTGTGCCCTCCGTCAGTCTGTATCGTCAGTTACAGTGACTTCCTTTGCTTATTCTGCCGGCTCCTGTCCAGCTCTGCCTGTCCCAAGTTTTCCAGCAAATCAAAGCTGATGTTAAAAGTTCAGTCCTGCACTGGGGTCCTCAAACCTGCCTGCCTCAGCTTAGCACATGACAAAAAAAAGCTTTTTATGTATGCGTGAACTCCTAAAGCATCCACACATGAAAATTTTCCTCTTATCCAGTTTTAGTAAAACATATATCAAAAACTTATCACTCTTTTATTATATCCGGCACAACATAACATTCCAGTATTTTATATTCTGAATGAAAATAAATGCTTTTGGGTTCAGATTATTTAATTTGTTGTGCTTTATGAGTGTGTCTCTCCTACATGTACTAGCTGACTAACATACAAAGCCTGTTTTATGAAAACGTTTTGCTGGTCAGTTATGATGTGAAACTGGCTACACCAGTTTAAAGTTGTTTTAAACTGAACAATCTGCTGGATGTTTTTTTCCTTCACTCGGTTACACCTCTCCACCCCCCACCCCCCCACACACACACTCACACACACTGAGTTAAAGAAACATGGTCATGAAGAAACAGCCTAATGTCGGTCAAAGTTTTAATGTGTATGTTGTTATGTTCCTTTCACCATCTGTGTTTTTCTTCTACACGTCTTGGATTTTTTTTCTTATCAATTAAGAGAAAAGAAACAAATCCTCCAACTTCACGGACCTTAATTTTATACAAAGAAAGATTTAAAAAAATGTCACAAAAGATAATTATCTCGTAATTTTCTCCAATGACACTAATGTGCTGAAATTTTGAATTTCAGATTATTTCAATGAGTGCCCTATAAAGAGTTATTCCATATTTAGGTGACATCTGTATATTCCATGCATGAATACAGCGTTGTCAGCATAAAGTGGGAAAGTAAAAAGGGGAGCGAGCACCTGCATTAAACGAGTAAACTGATTTCTGGGTGACATTAAGAATGTAATTGAATAAAATAATTTATTACAAATCAGTTCAGTTCAGTAAACAAAATATTCTATACAGTAAAGTCACAATATGCTAGCAGTATAATACATGTTTCCTTCCACAGCATCCTTCAATCACAGCTTAGGTTTCCCACTAGATTTCAGAGGATAATAAGGTTTGATACAAGCTTAAAATAAAATCGTTTCATTCAGTCCAACATTGGTGCCGGCTGGAAGATTTATTTATTTTTGCCAGCTCTGTACTTAACACATCTTTGAACTTCTGTTGTCTCCACCAGAGAATTTCACAGAAAGTCTGAATTTTGTGTGACCTTAACAAAGAATGTGAGGTACAAGCAGTCAGAATGAAGGAGGGTTACTGAAGAATATTAAAATAATTTATAGTCCTTCTCAGTAGAACGGGGCTCTCAGACGTAAGCTTGGCTGGTGGCTGTGGACCTGGCACCGCTGTACTTCACTGGATACTCTGGGCTTCGATCCTTGGGTGGGCAGGAGCTGCAGAGGAGGGCGCCACCCAGGATGAGAAGTGCAGCTGTGCCCCAGCCGATGTAGAGTGCAGCTCCCATCTCTCTCCTCTGGGCATTTATCAGGGTGGGGTTGTAGAAAGTCACAATGATTTCATTGGCAGACCAACATACGGGGATAAGAACAAGCACACCGGCACAGATGAAGACAGCTCCAGCGGCGATAGCCACTTTGGCTTTGGCACGTGGTTCCTCCACGAAGTTGGTGCACTTCCCCCCAGCGATGGCCAGGATCACCGCCACAGCACAAACGATGATAGCAACGACCACAAGAGCTCTGGCAGCCTGAAGATCCTGAGGAAGAGCCAGCAGAGAATCGTAGATCTTGCACTGCATCTGACCTGTGCTCTGCATGACGCAGTTCATCCATAAACCTTCCCAGATAACCTGCGCCGTCACAATGTTGGCTCCAATGAAGGCTGTGACCTTCCACATAGGCAGGCCACAAATGAGAATAGACCCCAAGAAGCCAATGATGCCCAGGACAAAGCCCAGCATCTGTCGTCCCTGCGATACCATGATGAGGTTTGAGTCACTTGGAGCTGAACGAAGCAGAGGAGTCAAAGGTTTCACAAGCAGGTTAGCCTGAGTTGTGAAGCTGAACTAAGACCGCAGCCCATATAAAGGTGCTTCCAATCTGTTGAAGGCGGAGACAAAACGTCCTTCCCTCTGACCTGAAACCAGTGCAGCGACTGATTTACCAGCCCAGCCAGATTCTTGATATTATCTGTGAATGGACTGGGCATAGTTTCGATCACACGCACGTCAGTATGTAAATGAAGTCTGTAAAAAGGACCAAAATTCCTCGTTCAAACAATGCTGTGTCAGTGGCCATTCACTGACTGGGCAGGTTACTGGGACATCCGGTTCAATCACTGGTTTCGTTTGGGTTTTTTTGAGCGTGTGTTTCAGTGAACGTCAAAGCATTCTCTGAGAAGCTGCTTCCCAAAATCGCTACTTTGTTCAAGTGATTCTTAGGCAACTAAATTGTAAAATCTAAAATTCAAATTGTATTTGTGATTCTTAAAATTACTAAAGATTTATGGCATGTTGGCATTTACTTTTCTGCCTATGATTCATCCATACACAAACATGCATATTCACCTGGGTTCTGAATTTATAAAATGTTGGCATTAATCTTTGTAACTAATATTTCATCAGTCATATTTACTATTAATCATTTTGTGAACAATGACTCCACAAACAGGTGAACATTCAACAAAGGTTTTTATTGAAAGGAAGTTGCAGTTAGAGAAAACAAGCACATTAAAAATCACCACTATTTACAAAATGTGCTTCATCAGACAAGGAAATAAATACATTGACAGTGACTTCCTTATAAAAAGCAAGGCTTCACAATCTTAGTGGTATGTGTCGAGCATAAAACAAAAAAGCAGATTCTAAAAGATGAATCACAAAGTTGGCAGCAATTAAATTTTACATCACATCAATACATCTGAATAGTAACATCTGTACAATGTTTATTTTGGTCATTTAAAAGTCCAGCAGCTGTCAGAGCGAAGTTTCTGTCCTTGATCCCCTCAGTTTCACAGATATTGTGAAGCAGGATATGAGGCTGGTGCTGCGTATGGTTTGCTGGGAACGTAACTCCCTGTGGCACTGTATGGTCGGTTGGTTGGTGGCGCATAGACAGGGCCATATGTGGCTGGGTTTGGTCTTGAGAAAGCATACATTGGTGGTTGGTACCCTGGATATCCATATGGTTGTTTTTGAGGAGGACATGAGGTGGTTAGGATGATCCCACCAATCAGAAGAATTGCAGCAGAAGCCCAGCCAATATAGATAGCAGCTCCAATCTCCCTCCTCTGTGTTGCCACCGTCAATGGGTTCTTGAAGTCTGCGATGGTGTAAGCTGCAGACCAGCAGACAGGAATTAAGACCAGGATGCCGGAGACAATGATGAGAGAGCCACTTATGATCACCACCTTTGCCATTGATGAGTCTTTATCCAGGCAGCTTGTGCACTTGGCTCCAATAAATGAGATTATAAAGCCGATGAAACCAAAGATGAGGGAGATGATGACCAGGGCTCGGGCAGCCTGCAGATCAGTCGTCAGGCTCAGGATGGACTCATTCAGCTTGCACTGCATCTGCCCAGTGCTTTGCATCACGCAGTTCATCCACAGGCCATCCCATACAATCTGGCCTGTAACGATGTTGGCTCCGATGTAAGAAGTGACTCTCCATGTGGGGACCCCACAGGTCACTGCCACCCCAACAAGTCCTATGAAGCTTATGGTCTGACCTGCCGTTTCTTTGCCAATTCTCCCCATGGCCTAACAGCTTCGTCCACACCAGGAGAGAAGAGTCTTTCAGTGTGCTGGTTCACTTGCAAAGTGGCACAGCTCTGTTTTTTTTTGTGAGAGAATGTGAAGGAGGAGGGCAGTCCTGTTGTCAGATGAGTTTCTCTGGCCAAACAAGATTCCTCTGCTTATAGAGATGAGGGAGTGGCACGGATTTCTGAACCATGCTTTCCTTTTGTTTTGGAAAAACACGGTTTCATATGCAGATTTATTTTCACAGTGATTATCAGCCTATTGGATGGAGTAACGATCACCCACTCCTCACTGCCCATCACACACACACACACACACACCTGATTGTGACATACAATATAAGACCTTTGAATTAATTGCTCCTACACTGACATTTTCCAAGTAGATCCTCAGTTATTCCTTCTTTCATTTATTTCATGAATGAGGAAGTCAGCATGCTGCTTCTCTCTGTCTTATGCTTCAATAATCAGTAATTGAACTGTAGATGTCAACCAAACTATTCTTTTAAGTACAACTAGGAGAAATTATTTTTGAGACACTAAAAATAAAAAGATGTCTTAATGATGAGCCACAGACCAAACAGGATTAGGCCCACAGAGAGAAAGTCTTCTCTGTGGGCCGCTGCAGCTGCTTCTGGTCAACAGTCTCTTGTTTCCTGACATCATATACTGTATGACAGCCAAAGAAAAGAAACTCAATCAGGGCGGTGCGTGTGTGGCCCCGTTAAGACTGATTCTCAGTCTGAGCAGAATCTTTCAGTTTTGATTATAATCACCATAAAGGAATAACATGAACTCCAACTGACGCTGTCATTAACGAACACCACGACTACCAGTTACCCGATACTGCACTGAAACCATTTTCACACTTTCACTTGTTAGTAGGACACACTCCAGTCTTACAGAGAATGATATATAATTATCATTTTTTTTTAAAAGCGCACATTATTAAAACCTCTGTGGGTGCATTTCAGTCATTAAAAACAATATTCTCTGTGATATTATAGCTATTGGTCACATTAATAGTTTTATCTTATACTATTCAGTCCAGCATTTACACTGATAAAAATATCCTGCCCTATCTACATAATAAAATTAAGGCCACTATTTGCATAATTTATTTATGTTCATCAACCAAGACTGTGTTTAAAGTACTTATTTCTTTACATGAAATATAAAATCCAAGTAAAGTGAATTTAATTTTGTCAAGTAGATTAAGCAAAACTAAACTTTGTATAAATCACTCAACTTTTTCAATATAGTAAATGAAAATAGACAGTAAAAGCAACTTAATTTCATTATGTAGATCAAACAAAAATCTTTGTATAAATTACTTAATTTTGTTAATGATTTTTCTTAAGTAGAATTAACTTGATTTTTGCATGTACATGTAAAGCAAAAGTATTTGGTAAATGGACTAGTTTTTATATTTCTACTCTGTGTGAGCACTCATACAACATGTTTACATTTACCCATTCACATAAGCAAGCTCAGTGCTTTTACTGTCTAACATTCACACACATTCATAATCCAATGCTTCCATCGGAGAGCAATATGGGGTTCAGCATCCAGGAATCGAACCGCTGACCTTCCGATCACCTGCTCTACCTCCTGAGCACAAATACAGATTCTATTCACTATTTTACTATTCCTGACATAAAATGAGAGTTTTTATTTTAAAGTAGCATTTCATATTGAACATGTATTCAATCTTATCTGAATTGCATGCCTGATAATGACAAAATCTTCATGAGCAAAGGAGTGATACTGGGGGAAAAAATAATTTCTCATGTCAGAAATTATCACTTTTTTGAACCACTTGGTTCACTTTGGTGAACAACACACCAAAAAAACAGAGGAAGAAGTAGAACAGAGGAAACATAAAATACAACCAATCAGGCTCAAAAACAACAAGGGCAGAAACAAGGTCTTAATAATTCTATTAAACACTGTACATGGAGCAATGATTGTTAAAAAAAAAGAAAAAATATATATATGTGTGAGAAGTACATACACAATTCAAGTCCATTTTGCATTGGCAGAGAAAATGTATTTATGACAGGCATATCAATTGCATTTCAATATTAACCTACATTCCTCAGGGTTTTAAGACATCCATGTAGATGTCATGATAGAAATGATCTCATTGAGAGGATAAGCTCCTCATCCCCTCAAGTCCATGCAGCAGCTTGCATATCCCTGGTTGTGGACGTGTGTCTTTCAGCTTCTCCCTGCTCACCATGATGTGAGGATCTGGAAGAGGAGCTGCAAAGTGAGATATGTCACTTTTAACATCGATTTCATTATGTCATGTGACCTTGCAAACTATGACAGTCACACTAATCACCTCCCTGTACATGTTTGCAATGAAAAAATAACTCTTAATAGTTAAAGCTGCTGCAAATTTTAATAGAAAAATTTGATTATAAATTGGCAAAGATAATATCATAGAGAGCATATATGAAAAGCAATAAATACATACTATACTATTCACTCTTAAGTTTATCTTAGAAATGCATTATCATCTTTAAATAGCTGGGGGCTCATATATATATATATAGATAGATAGATAGATAGATAGATAGATAGATAGATAGATAGATAGATAGATAGATAGATAGATAGATAGATAGATAGATAGATAGATAGATAGATAGATAGATAGATAGATAGATAGATAGATAGATAGATAGATATAGATATGTAGTTTTTTGAGAATATTTATTTATTTATTTAATCTATTAGCATAACTTGCTCTTCAAATAGTCATTTAGATGACTGGGGGATGAATGAATGTAACTGATGCCTGGGTCTTCTAGGTTCTTGTTTGTCTGCAGTGTTTATCTCCTGACATCAGACGGCTCACTGTGCGCCTTTCATCCTCGCTGAAGCTGTTCAGCCTGAGATGAGCGTCTTACTACCCATGTCTGTATCTGTGCAGGAGTTTAACTTCTTAGGACATGGTGCAGTAGCAGGTGAACAGTAATAAAGGGGCAGGTGTGTGGTGTCTGTCTGTAGACAACTGAAACTGCAGGACGCTCAGGCAGCACTGGGAAACCACATTTAACTGCCAAATAACAAACGATCGTGACAGGTTACAACCCTGATCTATACTATAAGGACCTAATCAAGATTAGAGCCTAAAATATTTGAAAAACAGAAAGCTAGCTAACATTACGTGGCCTAACAAATTGACTAATGCTGTCCTAGCTATAATTACATGTAACAGCTAGAAAAGATAAAAACACGTACCTCCATAACGTTCAATGAAGAATTTGTAGCCTTTGTCCAGTTTTGAACGTGTTGTTAGTGAAACTTGTCTGCATGTCATAGTGTATCCTAAAACCGTATTAGACTGTGTAAACTCCATCCACCGGAAGTAAAGATCCCCAGCATCGAGGCCGAACGGAAGTTGTGTGACGTCATGTGAAAAGGGTCTTTACCAAATGAACAACGCAGATGAAACGCAGGAAAGATAACAAGATTATTTTTTGTTGTGTGGATGAACTCAAGAAGATTGGCTCTCAGTACTTAAACAATTTATTTTCTGAAAAAAAATGACAGTGCCTTGTATCTTGAACAAATGTTTTTGACCTCAATACTATGTATATTTGTGTAAAGATACAAACTTTTTTATTGTTGATTTCACAGATTCAGTTATGTTAGATTTACTTCACCGCAGAATCATTTTTATCAGTGTATCTGAGGCATAATTCAAACTTACCTTCTGCTTGACTTGACTTTTAGTTTACCAGTTACCAGAAGGCCGAGGAGTTTAGTACTCCTCAGACTTCCTCTGCCTCCCTGACAGATTTCATACACTGAAATTAGACAGACGTGAATAGCAATAATTCAGAAAGAAGTCCAATTTATTTACAGTCTTGGAACATTACAAGCAACCATCGAATGAAGATTTGTATCCCTCCATATAGGATTTTCAGGTTTTGAAAATGACACAACAACAGATGAAAATACATATATAATGTAAAAACAGTATTTTGCTAAACACAACGGTAACAATAATGAATAATAACTAATAATAACAATAATTTTATTTCATCTAGGGGTCACAATCAGTCAATCTGTGCAGTCCCGAGACCCTGCTGGTACTACTGAATGGAATACAGCCATTGTTTATGATATTAGTGTCACACGTTTGGCACAACAAAATGTCTGATGTGGATCACTTTGACAAACACACAATCAAACACATCATTCAGCAAGCTGCAGTTTTAGGCTATATTTACACTGCCCTTGAATATAAGCATCATTTTTATCTCAGTTTTAAAGCAATCTGTCATTTCCTCCTGCTGCCATTTCTGTGACTTTGAGAGTTTATGTGGGGGATGAAATACCAGCTTAAACATATTCTCTCGATGTGGAGACTGATTTTCTAGATATGTATCTGGGTATGTAGCGGGGCTTTTTATCATTAGGTGTGCAGTTCCAGCACAGGAGCCCTCCTCCGAGGAAGAGCAGGAAAGAAGCGGCCCAGCCGATATACAACGCCGCTCCCAACTCATACCGCTGAATATTAATCATCAATGGATTGTAGAAGTTGGCGATGACGCTGTTGGCAGACCAGGAGACTGGAATGAGGCACAGAAATCCCGAGATGATGAACATAATCCCAGAACAGATGCAGACTTTTGCTTTGACTTGCTCCTCTTCAATACAGTTAGTGCATTTCCCACCAGCAAGTGAGAGGACCAGTCCAAAAATTCCAGCTAGGATGGAAATGACAATCATGGCACGAGCAGCCTGTAGGTCAGATTCCAGAGCCAGCATGGAGTCATACACCTTGCACTGCATCTGGCCTGTACTTTGCACCACACAGTCCATCCACAAGCCCTTCCAGAAGACCTGAGCCGTGACGATGTTGGCACCAATAAAAGCAGTGACCTTCCACATGGGTAAGCCGCACGCTATGATGTCCAGGAGCCAGCCCATTAAAGCCATAGTTATACCAATAATCTGAATCCCCTGAGAAACCATGTTGTCCTGTTAATTTCTCGTACATTAAAAGTCAAATAGAGAGAAAAGGAAATGCTGAAGTGCTAATCGTTTGTTGTGTGAAACAGAAGGGACATAAGGGTAAGTGATACCACAGTCCTCGAATATCATTGGCTAGATGGGAGTTTACACATAAACATCGGCCCCGTGACCTCCAGAAGTGCTGACCTGCCAGAAATCCAGAGCTTCAAGGTTAGATTAAAAAAAACGGGGTTGTGCCAGGATGGGCACAAAAAAGTCCGATATTTGGAGCTACCTGCTGTGGATAAGGGAGCAGGTTAAAAGCTGTCCACTGAGTCTTCTTCCACAGCAGCATAAACCAGTTAGTGCTGGACGCTCCCGTTCCAAAAACAGAGACAAAGGGGCCTTTTCAGTGGCGGGCCCTAATCTTTGAAACAACCTACCCTTTCACATAAGAGTCGTTCATTTTAAGACACTATTTAAAAGTTATTTTTTAGTTGTTTGTTTGTTTTTAACATCCACGCAGTCTTATTTATTTCTATTACTGTTTAATTGTGTTTTTGTTCAGAGTTGTGTTTTTATCGTGTACAACCTTTAAATCTTTAATTACATAATCACAGTAAAATGACTCACTTTGTTTAATTACACTGTATCTAACCTTTTCAAGCCTGGATACAATTGCTGTTTTGTATTTAAGTTTCAGGTCGAACAGGTTAAAAAAAAAGGTTAAAATGTTACTGTGGGAATTTTGAACGAGCTGCTTGCTGTTGTATTTTATTGCATATGAATGTGTACGAGAAAACTGCAGGATGTGATGGTGTTTGTCACAGCACGGGGGAGTGTTCAACAAGTAACTGAGCACGCACCTAGAGTCATGTGAGTTTAGAGGAAGCCATTTTGGAGAAACAGTCAGGAGGGGCTTGACACATGCAACAATGACAGAGCTGTGATGTCATCACTGCTCTCAGCCCCAAACATGTGTCATCGTGCCAGTTTTGGTCTCAGTTGGGTAATCGCTGTGGGTGGAGGAGCCACAGTGAGACAGTTTCTGTTGTGTTGCAGCAACACCCGCTGAAGCTACTTTGTTCATGTCAGATAAAAATCATGCACCTTCAAAATGTCACATTTTGAGAAATTATGACAGAAAAAAACCCCAGCTTCTCAACTGGTTATTAAATATAAAGTTTGCATTGTTATATGCTTAACCTTTTTCAGGTTCTGATGATATGGTCCCCATCAGACATTAGTGCAATAGATTTATTGCTGACGAACGCTGAAACAGTGACGCCTCAATTTAGAGAAAAAAACCCTTATTGTCACAATTCAATTCAATTTTGTTTTATTTATATAGCCCCCCAAAAACAATAAACAGTTGTGCTTCATATTATAAGGTAAGACCCTACAATAATACAGAGAAACCCAACAATCAAAATGACCTCCTACGAGGGTCCGTGTACTGTTTGGTCATTGGTTTTTTCATTTTAAAAACAAATATTGAAAAACAAAAAAATGATTTTTTTTTTTCATTTCATACTCAAAATTCATCTAATGTAACCCCCCCCCCCCCCCAAAAAAAAAAAGTCTAACCTGGGTCAGAATAGGATACAGACAAACAGTTCGTCTTTTTATTTTTCTAAAACCGGAAGTTTACCACCATCATCAAGAAAACTCAAGGTGCGTAAATACAGAGTGCTCAGTTTGTTTGATGCTCGTGTCAGTTTATGGTTTTCAGAGCTGTTATTCAGGACGACCACACTCTGAAGCAACTGTACACATGGTAAGAAGGGGCCTGTGTTCTACAGCAATCACTGTGGTTATTTCACACTGCTATGGAGGAGAAAGGCAGTTCTCCCCGAGGAGCATCAGGACATTTTACACAGAAAATGGCTTTAGTGGACTCGAAAGTCTAAGAGACAAGTGTACCGAAACACTACGTGCTCCTCCATCGTGCGGTAACTTTATAGTGATCGATGGGAACATTTCTCTGATACAACAAAACAAGAAAAAGAAAAAATGTATTTTTGGTTTGAGAAAAATAAAAAGCCTGACATTTTTTCTTTTTCCTATTCTTTGCAAATTTAGATTTGATTTCAAAGGGAGAAAATTAAATATAATTTGTTTTACATTGTATGGATTTGGAGTATGAAATGAAAATTATATTTTTAAAAAATCTGTTTTAAATTTGTCTGTTTTTAAAATGAAAAAACAAAAACAAATGACCAACAAGTACACGGCCCACACCCACAGTATGCTCTAATCTCTGTAATAAAATGTTATGGTCAACAGTATCAAAGCTGCACTGAGGTCCAACAGGACAAGCACAGAGATGAGTCCACTGTCAGAGGCTGTAAGAAGATCATTGGTAACCTTCACTAATGCTGTTTCACAACAATATACACAAATTTGAATAACATTTAGTTTGATTTGAATAATTGTTGTAATGTACATTAGTTGAACCCACCCACATGTTCTTCTAAAACAGCTGTCTAGAACACAACTGATGATTTCCAAACAGATACTTTAAAATACATATTTTAAATTTGTTTGTTTGTTTGTTATTTACTGTGAAAGCTTGAAGGTGTGCTCACACCACTCTAATCACACACAGTACACAGAACCTGTTTGGCAGGAACAAATGTAAAACAGACATGTTACATGATATTACATGCTGCTGTTACCACACACAGTCAAACGGGCCAACTCACAGAGTCCATGAAAATATTCATGAGTGAGTGAACAGGATAGAAAGGAATGATTGATTTCTTATTAACCTTCTAAGGAAAAGTTTGTCTTTCAGTTATGAGAGAATATAACAGAAAAGAACAGAATTGAATGCCTTTATTGTGATAATACAGAATGCACAGCTTTCTTTTCTTTTTTTTTGTTAAAGAATATTGAGTAAAATCTGTACATGCATCTGTACATGCATCTGTACATGCATCTGTACATGCAGCTATTAATTTACTTAGTTCTTGAACATCAGGCTGTGTGCTGTAAGGCAGAGCTGTGATGAGTCCTCTTTCTGAAGACTTTAATCTGAAGATTATACAGTTTTAATTATAAAAACTCACAAAGATGTTGGTTGCGCATTGGTTAAAAAGTAGTTTTTATTTACAGTTTCAAACATCCAAGAATAAAAATGCACTAAACACATGAAATATTCTGCAAAAGTTACAAATGGAAAACATGAAAGAAAAATACATTACATCCAAATAACATGATGAATGCTACTCCGTTACTCGTGTTGGCATTGTGGGACTCCACAGTTTTGTGAGTCCACAGTGTGGCACAATTTTTTGCATCACACCCAGTTTTGTTGGGCGTGGTGGGCTTCTCTCTCTCTCTCTCTCTTTTTTTCTTAGCAATTATTAAACAAATGTGGTGGACAACATGTAATTCAGCACTTTTGTGCATTCAATTTAAACTGTGAGCACAATAGCATTACTGTAATATTTTCATCAATCAATATAATGGACCACAGAGGATCTGCATCAAGTCTTTTTTCAGTCTCTTGCCCTGCTCAGCCTCCCCTGTTGCTTGTCTCTCCTCAGACGTAGCCCTTGGGCCCAGCTGGGGCAGATGAACGGGGAGCTGAGTACTTGGCAGAGTAGTTATCTTTGGGAGGGCAGTTGGCACAAAGGAACGCACCACCGATAATGAGTAGGGCTCCTGCTCCCCAGCCAATGAAGAGTGAAGCTCCCAGTTCCCTCTTCTGAGATTCCAGTGGATTGTAGAATGACTGAATGATACTGTTTGCCGTCCAGCACACGGGGATAATGCACAGAAGACCAGAAATGATGAAGAACACACCAGCTGCAATGGCAATTTTGGATTTGGTACCCTCATCCTCCACACAGTTGGTGCACTTGCCCCCTGCCAGAGCCAGCATAATGCCAATAATACCAGTCAGGATAGCGATGACGACAAGAGCTCGTGCAGCCTGGAGGTCCTGGGGCAGGGCCAGCATGGAGTCATAAACCTTGCACTGCATCTGGCCTGTGCTCTGGACTACGCAGGTCATCCAGATGCCCTCCCACGTAGTTTGAGCTGTGACGATGTTCTGGCCGACGAAGGCTGTCACTTTCCACTGGGGTAAAGCGCAGATAACAATGATCCCAATCCAGCCAATAATGCACAGGGCAGTGCCCAGTATCTGAAAGCCAGCTGATGCCATATTTCCTCACAAAGTTTCTTGCAGTGTTTCAAAAAGAAAGTCCAGAGAGTTGGTCTGCTTGCTTGAGAGATCCCCAAGTGTAAATGTTTCAGTAAGGTTGCAACGCACCTTTTATATACTTACCTGAGGAGGGACTTGACACACGTGGTGATAACAGAGCCGTGATGTCATAACTGCTCTCTATCCTGCTCTCAGCCCCAAACATGTGTCATCATGTCAGTTTTGGTCTACGTTGGGTAATCGTTGAGGGTAGAGGAGCCACACCGAGACTTGCCACACCCTTAAACATGATGTTGTCCATAAACGGTACTTTTTTTTTGTCTCCTTTTACTCTGTTTTCTGTCATGTGTTGCAGCAACACCGGCTGAAACTACTTTATTGATGTCACATGAAATCATGCATATTCAAAATGTCAGATTTTGAGGAACTATGAAAAAAAAACCAGCTTCTCCAACAGGTTCTTACAAATACAGTTTGTATTGTTATACTTTAGCATTTCATTTTCTTTTTTTTTTGGCTCTGATGACATGGTCTCCATCAGACATTAGTACAACAGATTTATTGCTGACGAACTCTGAAACACTGACGCCTCAATTTAGAGAAAAAACCCTTATTGTCATGATAATACACACACATTTCAATAGCACCTTATTTGATTTGAATAAATGTTAAAATGAACATTTGTTGAACCCACCCACTTTTTCCTTCTAAAGCAGCTGTTTAGAACATAACTGATGATATTCCAAATACAAAAAATGCATCCGGATGCATGAACAGAGTGTAGGAATAAAGAGATTAAAGCTGACCTTGCAGTGATGTCGGTCCTCGAAATAGGAATAGTTGCAGACGTGTCCGACAGAACGTCTTCACAGATAACGTTCACGTTCTAGTCCAGGTCCCACTTGACTTACTGATAGTTTTCCACAGTGGTAAGAGCACATCAGGAGGGAGATGCTCGAGAATAACCAACACAGTGATTTCAGGTGACTGTTCCTAAGTGAGGGAATGGTGAGAGGGGGCAAAGGGAGGTAGAAAGAGAATCAGATTGTCCCAGAAATGAATAGAGGCAGTGTTTTAGAGCCAGAAGTACGGTCAGGACCATAATACCTCTATTTTATCCATGGTAGGATCATTAAAGGTACTTGAGCCTGGCTATGGAGATTGGGTTCCAGACACAAGGAGGCTGGGAGGAATGTTCACAATTAAGACTCTGAGGAGAGATAGTTTCATGGCTAGATTAGTGCTGATAGGCCTCAGAGGCTCCAATCACATACCTCATATGCTGTAATGAAACAACCATTCATATACATGCAGCATCATTTTAAGATTCAGATAGAGAATAAAGTTAAGATATAGCTGGCTGCATGAAAACAATTGTCATTTTTTTAAACTTCAGGACATACTATCAAGATTTTCAGTCCCTCAGCTGTGTACATGCCAAAGTAATTAAACTGCGCCTGAAAACAGTAATGATGCACAAGGTTCCCAACAGCCTAAATTTTGATACAGCAGGTCAAAGCCTCGAGAGCATGAGCTGTGGGAAAGTGCCAGAGGGAACAGTATTAAACAAGCTCAGACTTCACAGTAACGGCTGCCTTTGGCTGTCACTCAGATGCCCAACCAGTCAAACTGGTGGCAAAGCAGTGAAAACATCTGCAGACTGACACTTGTGTTTAACCTCAGTATGGAAAACTGTGCAAACCTCCACCAAGGCATCTCATTCTGGGCAGTATTTATATTTAAGGGAATAATAATGTATTTTTTATATATTCATTTTGTTTTCTTTGTTCTTATTAAAATGATCTTTAAGAAGTTTGTAGTGCAGTAAAGGTCAGATAAGGGCAGCATGACTGATGTTTGTTATGTAGGAGCAAGGATAATAAATAAATAACTGGACACGAATAATCTATTATTATATAATATTATACTGCAGTATATTTCTAACTAACCCGGCAGCTCCTTCTCCTGACACTTCTATTAAAGATAAAACACGTGCTGCGCTCAGCTTGAAAGCAAGGCAGGTGTGAAATGTAAGAGTGAGCTCAGAGCTGAAATGTGACACAATATTTGGACGCAAACTTTTATGTGATATTCAGAATGCCTGCACACCTGTATCATTTCCTAAATGTTTCCAATACAAACAAAGGCAGAAATATGCATAGTTTTAATGATAAAAGACAGTTTATGAAAGTTTGACCTTATTTGATCTTGAAGAAGAGGCCAGAGGTCCAAAGTAACCTGACATTTAGAATCCATCCCCATATATCATTCCCTATATGCCTGCAAACAGGGGCGGGAAGAACCATAGCTGTAAAAGCTCTGTATGGAATTATTATCACTTTGACCTTTTGCTCAATCTATTATCCTTGAAGAAAAGGTCAGAGGTCAAATGTGACTTGATATTTTGGTATTTGCTACATGTTGACAGTAAATATTAAGAATAATAGGTTCTACATTATGAGGCTTTTTGTCAATTTTTGACCAATAAATGATTGAATTTGACCTTGAAGACCCATGACTCCACTCTACACCCCCACAGAGTTTTATCAGGATTCATTCATTTCTGAACTATTGTGTTTACAGGCAGAAGGACACACAAACAAACACCAGCAGTAACATGACCTCCGTGGCAGAGGTGATAAGCTACTAGTTCATTTCCATCAAGGTGTCTCTCCTTATACTAGATCAATGCTTTTTTTCACAGTCTCAAACAAATAAAATAAAATAAAAACTTTGTGTAACTTTTATTTTATTTCCATTCATGTATGAGACATCCTGTGTTGAGCTTTGTCAGATATCAAAGGATGACTTCCTGTTCTCCATGGAAAATGTTTTCTGACATCAGGGAAACTGTCTTTTGTTGTACTGTTTGTGATTTTTAACAGATAAACAAAAAGTGGTTTCATGAATCAGAATGGGTTTGTTTGTGTATCTGATATTGTCAGAGCAGACCCTGAGGCGGTTGTTCAGGTACAGTCACAGTTTCAGTGGGTAATTTATGCACACCACTGTGGGCTCCTCAGTGACTGACTCATCTTTGGCCGTGTGTCACTATCATATGACACAAACAGGAACCTGAACTCTTAGAAGAGATCTTTCTGAAATCATAACTGTTTTACAACAGACTTCAAAACTCACCTGTTAGTGTGTATCATTAGGAGCCATAGAGTCACATTCTTAGAAGACTTTATTCTTTCTGTGTGTGTGTGTGTGTGTGTGCGTGTGTGTGTGTGTGTGTGTGTGTGTGCGTGTGTGTGTGTGCGTGTGTGCGTGTGTGTGTGTGTGTGTGTGTGTGTGTGTGGGTGTGTGTGAAATAGTGTAAATATAATTAGGTCAGCCAAGAGGAAAATGTGTCTTTTGTTTGTTTAATGAGAAATTAACCTGTTATTTGGAGCTTAATGAAGTCTGACCTATTCATAGTAACACTCCTAATGCCCCATAGTCTAAGGTATTTTTAAAAGAAATATGAATCAGGCCTCCATCTATTATCTATTCAATTGTGATGCAACACTTCATTAAGCATTACAATTAAATACCAACCACCAAATTACACAGAAAACAGACGAGGGCCGTTTGTTGCTTATCATAGAAATAAAAAATGAACCAAAAATACCCAGAGCCTCAGGATCAAAGCAAGAGCTAATGCTACTGAAACTGAACTTTTAATTGCTCGAGTGGACATAATAAAAACAAGCAGCTGGACGCCATCCAAAGAACAAGCCCAGTTCAGACTAGAAGGACCAGTAAAAAGCAGTGTTTGTGGGCATGTTTGTGTACTGTAACACCAGGAGTATGCAACACAGCCACGTGCTTGCCAATATTTCACAACCTCAGGGAGTAGTCTGACCCCACACTACCATACACAAGCATGGCTGTACGGCTGTAGACTGGAAAGAAAAAAAAAAGGAAACAAAGAAGGAAGTCACAGATTAATCTAAAACTGCACCTTTTTTTCTTGGTTGAACAGGTTTCAAGAACGCTGCAAGCCACAGTCGGCCTGTTTCAGTCATGTTTTCTGCTCATTTATGAGTCACATTTAATGATTCACAGGGCTGACATGAGAGGAAGGCGATTTCTCAAAACCTTAAAAAAAGGGAAATGTTTCAGGTCAAAATCCCACTTTGCTGTTGTTTTGTCAATGACAAATAAATTGGGCAACAGACAGGTGTTGCTTTGGATGCTTCTTTAATCAGGGAAGATAAAGTGCTTAAGCTGTAGCGGCTGTGAAATAGGGCGTATTTTGCCACGGGGAAAGAGTCATCTCAGTTTGTGTACACCGCTGGCTTTAAAACAAACAAACAAACAAAACTTTTCTTCCTTATCTTTTACTCTTTCCCTTCATGATTCATGCCACTTTTAATTACCCTCCACTACACTTAATGCTAAACTATGTTAGCTTTACGACACCTGTTTTAGAGCTAAAAAAAACATTTGAAGGGGACCCGGGATTAGGAAGCCTTGCTGTGAAGAGACAACACCCTCCCCAAACAGGTCAGACTGGTTCCCACTCCCATAACAGGTGAATGTTGAGCAAAGTATTCTGGAAAATACAAGTTGCTACATGTGTGATACCAAGAAAAGGTTGACTCAACCCGGTGCACCTGGTGAAATCTTTAAATAACGACCATGTTTGCAACACAATAGACATCATAAAGTTGGCTATTAGTCACCTGGTCATGTTACTGAGTGGACGTATATGATACTGTGTGCAAGTCTTGTGTCATCCCTCATGACTGTGTCAGGTCTCCCACATCCTTCCCCACATACATGTTTAATGTTATCTTTTCACTTCAGCATTTCCTTGCGTAATAAATACATGCAAACAATAGAACATTTCAAATAAAACTCAGGATTTTAGGCTCGACACAATTTAAGTCTTTTTTAGTATATCTGTAGCCATTTTTAGATGCACTGTTTAAAAAAAAAATATTTGTAGTTTTATTACTTTAAATGCAAAAGTCAGCTTCTGTCAGGAGGAGTGGAGCGCACATGTGGAGGGCTGAAGCACTGTGCTTATTCTGATCACTGACCCCACACGACCTCTGTCAATTAGTGGAAAGACTTTAATGACAGCACTCACTTATTACCCATTGTCTACAAGGGAAAAAGACTCTTTAGAAGATATTCCCAACTGTGAGGCATTCTCCTTGATTAAAAAAAATTATATACTTTCTAATCCAAAACTAAAGAAAATATGTTCTCTGAGAAAATAAGAGCTGCGAGTAAATATTTCTCAATGCTAAAAGGGGACAATATCTGGTTTGATTTTCAGGTCGTTTTGGTTATTCAAAAGAGTTTAAAATCCCTACTGCACTCAGTATCAACAAGCCATCATTAAGGATGTTGGTTTAAAATGAGGTAATATGATTAGTCATCAAACATTTCTCTCTAAACAGGCACAAGTCTCAACTGACATGTCAAAAAGTCCCAACGGCCCTGCACAAATGCCAGGAAAGAGGCCCGCTTTTTTGTGCTATAGGGATTATGTGGCTGACCACCAAAAAACAAGACCTGCCATTGTTGCTCTTTTTTTTTCCCTGCACGGCTCTCATTCAGCGAGTGATTCAGCATTTTTCTCCAAGGCTGTCACCTGTCACAGAAACATGCATAAATGGTATTTCTGAAATATTTTGTCTCCAGTTTAAAAAGAGAGACAAAGCAGCATTAACTTGATGCAATATATGTGCTTTAGTATGTAAATGATGAATGTGAACATGTGGTTTGGATGTTAGATAACGCTACCTTCCATAAAGAAATCAATTCTTTAATTTTTAGCACTTTATTGAAACGTCCTGAGAACCGAGGAAAAAAATGACCTTTCAGTTTAACTTATTTTCTGACCACTGCAGAGGACCTGAGCTCTCAGGAGGGTAATCGTTCAGTGTTTTCTCAACACTGAACGATTCTTTCAAGCAAAACACTGATTTTCATGATTTTCTCATGTTGCACGAATTCCCTTTGTATCAGACTTTACACAGAACTTTGATGTATCCTCAAAACCAAACGTAGTTTGAAGGTAAACATGATGCCACCTTAAGCTGACTCCACCTTCGGTCGTCTAAGCCGTATAAAGAAGGTAGAATCTGTTTCTCCCTCTCTCTTTCTCTCTCACTAAAAGTCTCAGACGGCCTTTGAGCCGCAGAGATCCGATTCCACCTTCATCTCAGGAGGGTTGAGCCCACGGACACAGAAGGCCTTCTATCTCTCAGCGCACTGGAAGACAATTTTATTCAGCTCCTTCCTCATCCCTAGCACCGACTATGTACTCCGCTGGCTTGGAGATCCTCGGGATCATCCTGGCTGTGGCTGGCTGGCTGGGGGTAATGGTGGCCTGCGGCCTGCCCATGTGGAGAGTAGCGGCTTACATCGGCCAGAACATTGTCATTTCTCAGGTTATCTGGGAAGGCTTGTGGATGAACTGTTCTGTGCAGAGCACGGGCCAGATGCACTGCAAGATCCACGAATCCATGCTGGGGCTTCCAGTTGACCTGCAAGCAGCTCGTGCCTTGGTCATCGTCTCTATGGTTCTTTGCATTGTGGGCATCACTCTGTCTGTGGCTGGTGCCAAGTGCACCAACTGTAGCCGGGATGTGAGCAGTAAACCTCGCCTCATGGTGGCTGCTGGGGTGACCTTTGTGGTGGCTGGACTGCTGCTTCTTGTGGCTGTGTCCTGGACAGCCCACGCCATTGTTTTGGGCTTCTATGACCCTATGCTGGAGGAGACGGGGAAGAGGGAGTTTGGTAATGCTCTGTACTTTGGTTGGGCTGCTTCCTGCCTGCTCATTCTAGGGGGAGCGTTACTCTGCTGCTCCTGTCCACGCAGATCAGTCACAGTGCCGAGCGGTGGTGACTCTGCACCTTCCCGCATCGACTATTCAACTGTAAAAACAATGCCAGTGAATGGATACACCAGAAGAGACTATGTATGAATGTGTAACGTCAGGAAATGATGAGTTGCGTTTATAGAATTGTGGTTAGTAGATGCATGGTTTGGTGCTTAGCTACGACTTTAAGTTTGAATGACTGATGCATGCTTCATGTTTTAGTCATGACCTTTTTTTTTTTTTTACAGTGATGTGCATCTTTTATTTCTTTTGCAAGTATTAACACATTTTCCTTTTTTTTATAAAAAAAAAAAGCTGAAAGCAACATGTGTCTATTCTTGAGAAATTCACACGTCTATGTAAGTGATTCTTTTTACAAAAGAATAAAACATTTCTTTTGGTTTGTTTTTGACACTTTGTACTTAAGTTTGTTGCTATGCAGAGGAAGGGATGCATGCCAGCTGTCGAGCTCGGCCACGTTTGACCAATGAGAACAGCTCTGGTGCATTCCAAAATTAGGTATTTTATTTCAGTGTAGAAGAAAGAAAGAAACAATAGATGCCTTGTGTCCGAAGAGCACCTCACGCTCCCCTTCCTTTGTAGCCTGCCCTCCGTTTGCAAAGTGAAACTGAGTGGGAGATAAGAGTCTCCGACTGCAGGGGCAGGTAACCTGCTCCGGGTCCCAACTCAGCCACAAAGACTCTATTGATCGGCTAGTTTGCAACTGATTACTGCGCTCTTCTGGTAGGATTCACAGACTTTAAAGTGCATGAAGGTGACTTCAATGTATAGAAATGTAAATGTAAGTTTAAAAAAGCACTATACAAAAAAGACATACAAAATAATATCTAAACAGTACACTTTAACAGTACAGGCACAGAGGGAGAACAAAAACCTGTGATTTAAACCAAAAAAGACACGCTGATGTCACTTTTAGAAATCTGCAACTCATCAAAATTCTTTTAAATGTTTTGCAACATGTTTTCATACCAACCTGCTCTAATATTCTTTTAGCAACTCAAACAGCACAACACTGAGCATGCTAAACAATGATTAAAACTAACGAGAGCCTCTTTGCAGAGGGCTGCACACAAAGTCCATTCTGGCTCACAAGAAATGCTAAAAGTCCACAAGAAACTAACAAAAACAGTTATAAACATTTCCTGTGTTCTTAACTTTGGCTTCAGCTCTGAGGTTAATGATCTCAAGATGGGCTTCCAAGGATACTAGAAGTTCTCTTGCAGTGACCACAGACCTGCCTCCAAAACGTGCCACTGAGCACCACAGTGCAACCATGTGTTAACAGGAGAGCACACTAGCCCAGTCAGAAATGATAGAAAAGCAGTGACTGCACATAACCAGCTCCCATTTTGAAGAAACTGCAGATGTAAGAGAAAAAAAATGTTGTTGCTGTTGAAGTGAGGTGTGGACAACGTCTGACGACATCATGTCACAGACTCAGAATGAAATATTAAGGTTCCTGGTATTTGTAGTGTAATCTTTATGAGTCAAAGCTTCACTCACAACTTGAAGAAAATTTTAATTTCTGAAATCATGCTGGGCTCAAACACAAGCTTCTGATTCATTTGGTGTCTTGAGGGCATGCTTTTGACTCCTGCCACAGTCCTGCGGTCATTTCCGCATCATATCAGTTGGAGGTCAGAGGGTTTTTCTCCACAGCTCACTGAAACGAAGGTTAAACCGCTGATGCAATAACTTTCAGAAGAAGGGCACTGACCTCCACCCAACCACGAGGTCGTGCACACAGACCCTTTAAGCAGTTTCCAACATGATGGCCTTTTACCTGGTGTGTTCTTGGATTCACCAACACAAACAGGTCCGTGATCCGTGCACACTGTATGTTTACAGGAGTTTTGTGTTGTGTTGCAGTTACACTCGTGGTCTCAGTTAAGAATTTCACAGGGTGACAGATTAGTCAACTGAGCAGATGCAGTGAGGCTGTTTTTAGCATTAAATATCAGCACAATACACATCCCACAGTATTTAATCATCCTTTGGTTTCTGAATTGAATCACTTTAGGTTCCTCCCAGAATTCCATGTGCTTTTCGTAGCAAGAAAAGTAACACAAATGTTATTTTTTTTCCTCAAGGACACTTAAAAAAATGCATTTTTTTGGCCTGATGAAAGCACTTTTCCCAAAACTTTGTAAATAAAATTATGCAGGCCTTCCATCGAACGTGGGATGATGATTTTTATCCTATTTATCGTAATGATGCTCAGACTTTCACGTATACAGTCACAGCCTTCACATAATCAGAGTACTCCCACTGGTTTCCAGACAACTTTCCTCCCACATCCTTTTCACCACTTCCACTGTGCCTCTCCCTTCCTGCTTTTCAGTTTCAGTGAATGCCGGTTATACAAATAATACATAATAAAATACTACGATTCACAACCCATTTGCACAGCTAGTATTATTAATAATACCTATTTTCTACAGTGTTTTTCTAGCAATCTGACTCATTTGCCACACAGCTACAATGAGACTCATGCTAAAGCTGATATTGTGTCTTCCACTTTCAACCATTCATCCTTCGATCGTTACCATGTCTGTTATCCGTTAACTGCTGTCGACTTGAGTGACACAGACTCTGTTTACTCTCCCTTTACCAGAATAGGTGGGAGAGCTGCTGAGGCCGTGGGAGCTGAATCATTAAGCTGAGGTGGCTGTTTTTGGCCGTTCAAATGAGGTGGGGCAGATAACAGTTTGAACTCCCCTGATCAATATCTGAGTGACTCCTTCTATTTGAAGCAATCTGCTGCTTATATCAGCAATCAGACACTCAAATCTCAGTCACTCAGATCTCTTCAGACTACAGTCGGGACAGCTGATACTTGACTTTTAACAGTGGACACTTTACTTACACTGAGTCCAAACATGTCTTCAGCAGAGATCCTCGGAGTGGCCCTGGCTTTCCTGGGATGGATCTTATCCATTGCGTCTTGTGTTTTGCCCATGTGGGAAGTGACAGCTTTTACTGACAGGAGCTTCATCACTTCTGAAATGACCTGGGAGGGCATTTGGATGAGCTGCATGTTTCGGAGCACAGGTCAAATTGCCTGTGACATTTATGATTCCATCTTGGATCTGAAAGAGGTCACTCAGGTTGCTCGTGCCCTCACTATCACCTCCATTGTGTTGGGAATTCTGGGACTTTTTGCAGCCATTATAGGGGCAAAGTGGACCACCTGTTTGGATGAAGAGGCAGCCAAGGCTCGAATGATGATAGTCGCTGGTGTGGCTCTTATCCTAGCTTCTCTGACCCAGATCATACCTGTGTCATGGTTTGCCCACGATATTGTTAAAGACTTCTACCATTCAGGAGCAGAAGTTAAGGGGGAGAAGAAAGAGTTCGGTGAAGCTTTGTACCTGGGCTGGGCTGCAGCTGTTTTTCTTCTCATAGGAGGCGGCATCTTCGTGTCCAGCTGGCACCAGAAGCGTCAGAAAAAGTACGGGCCTCCGTCAAAGATATACTCTCAACCAAAGTCCGTCACCCCCAGTGACTACGATAAGAGAGGCTATGTCTGAAAAAACACATCTGCTCTATTCTCACATCTTTGCCATCATGGAAGAGACGGCTCAGTAGGAGGAGGAGAGTCATTCCTTAGAAACTTTAATCTGTCTGCTTTCATGCTGAGAGGAAAACTCCTCATTCTGGCATGGTGTATCCCATTTTTGTCATATCCTACAACAACTTTGCTTTCCATTTGGACTCTTTTTTTTAATCAACAGTGACCCATTTGACTGCAAATATGTCACTGTTGGAAGAGCTGAGGCTAACAACTATATATATATATATATATATTCTCCTTGATTAAAAAAAAATTATATACTTTCTAATCCATAACTAAAGAAAATATGTTCATTTGTATCCCTGTAAACTTTAGTGTACTGATTACAGTTTTTAAAGATATTTCAGTGCTTTGATTAGAATGAAGTGCCATTGTGTTTTCTGTATGCTTTGACTGTTGATGATGATTGACTGATTGATAACACTTAAAGATAATCTATTTATCAATCCATAAAATGATGAATGAAAAACAGAATGAGTGTTTTTATGTCTGTTTTCAGTGATTGGAAAATGTTTAATAATTTATAATATAACTTTTATAATTTAATTTAAAGTATAAAACGCAGCAAAAATTCATACATTTGAATAATGTGTATTAGCACCAAAATATAAATGATAATAAATAATTGGGGTTGTGTCAGGAAGGGCATCTAGTGTAAAATGACTATTTGAGAGTTTTTAGTATCATGTAAAATACACCCATCATATACAGTGGTATGCAAAAGTGTGGGCAAAAGTTTGACAATTGTCATGATTTTCCTTCATAAATCACTGGTTGTTCAGATCAGCAATTTCAGTTAAATATATCATATAGTAGACGGACACAGTGATATAAGTTTGTAGGATTTACAGACAGTGTGCAATAATTATTTAAACAAAATTAGGCAGGTGCATAAATTTGGGCACCCCAACAGAAAAATGACATCAATATTTAGTAGATCCTCCTTTTGCAGAAATAACAGCCTCTAAATGCTTCCGATAGCTTCCAATGAGAGTCTGGATTCTGGTTGAAGGTATTTTGGACCGTTCTTCTTTCCAGAACATCTCCAGTTCAGTCAGGTTTGATGGTTTCCGAGCATGGACAGCCCACTTTAAATCAGACCACAGATGTTCAATAATATTCAGGTCTGGGACTGAGATGGCCGTTCCTGAACGTTGGACTTGTTCCTCTGCATGAACGCCTCAGTAGATTCTGAGCAGTGTTTAGGGTCGGTGTCTTGTTGAAGTATCCAGCCCCGGCGCAACTTCAACTTTGTCACTGATTCCTGAACATTGTTCTCAAGCTGCTGATATTGACTGGAATCCATGCGACCCTCAACTTTAACAAGATTCCCCACAGCATGATGGGACCACCACCAAATGTTACTGTGGGTACCAAGTGTTTGTCTTGGAGTGCTGTGTTCTTTTTCCACCATGCATACCACCCCTTATGTCCAAATAACTCAGTTTTAGTTTCATCAGTCCACAGCACCTTATTCCAAAATGAAACTGACAGCTGAAGTCTCTGAGAGAGCGTTTTGGATCCGTCCCCTAAACCAGGATGTTGCACAATCTTTGTTTTCAGCTCATCTGAGAGTTGTTTTGAGGCTCCCATGTTGCCACTCTTCAGAGAAGCAAAGAGGAGAAGCACCTGCAATTGGCCACCTTAACCCTTTCTCATAATTGGATTCACCTGTGTATGTAGGTCAAGGGTCAATGAGCTTAGAAAACAAATGTTGTGTTCCAATAATTAGTGCTAAAGGTATTCAAATCAATTAAAAATGGCGGACTTCCTGTTGGGTTTAGAGCATGGCTCCAAGAGGATTTTTTGTACGTCTGGATATGATACATATGTCTCTGAAGTTTCATAAATGTACGTGAAACACAGCGGTGGGGCTGGACTTTAGGGGGCGCTACCGAGGCATTTTGGCTGGCCCTTGCCCGATGCCATTAAAATACTAAAATTTTCACCAGGTATGATGCACGTGCAAAGTTTCATGAGTTTTTGAGTATGTTAAAGCTGCCAAAACGGCAATTCATTTGCCTGAATAAAAATAAATAAATAAAGGAAGCAATTACAACAGGGCCTTCACACATTTCGTGCTCGGGCCCTAATAATACGACAAGGGTGCCCAAACTTATGCACCCGCATAAAGGTCAATAATATATAATTCAGTAAGTCTCTGCTGACTTACTGAATTATATATTCAGTACATCAGTGGTAGAATAAATGTATTTAGCTTGAACAAATCAAAACAACAACCTTAAAATAATTATGAAATAAATATGACTCTACTTTTCAAACTAAAATGAGAACAATGCATTCAAAAGTTGATTCTGCAAAATGTTCAAGCCTTATATTGAAGGGGAAGAACGATTTCATTTATCCTGCACACTCAGCCATTAATCAGACAGCTCAGTGTGTCACAGCACGCATTCACCTGCCTGTCTCCCATGTGTCTGTTAGCTCTGTGATACCAAGAACCACTGCCTAGCCAGCTTCCACAAAGTCAACCATCTGAACTCCCTCTCCAAACAATGGACTCACTGTATTCACTTTCATTGGGATGGTGGGAGTGGTGGGGGGTTGTAGGCTTGGGTTACAGAGTCCAGGGTGATGGGGGCATTCCTAGGGAGACAGTCCTGGACTAAAGGAAACTCAAGGACATGCTATAGACAGAAAGAGTCATAAAGACCCATTAAAGCTAAGAGTACTGCCAGGTGAAAGCCTCATAACTGTGACTCTGTGTATGAGCTTTAACTTCATTCTGTGCTCTTGTAAAGCTGCATGACTTCAAAAACTAAGCTTGCAGTGAATCTTAAAGCAGGATTATATACACAAAACATCCTGGCACACTGACACTTTGGAGAGGCGAGCGGTTCTGAACCAATCACAAGATTAATAGGCTGCTGTGGAAGACCTGAGGTCAGGATTCTTCATTTATCAGGCGTGTTTAAAAAAAGCAACATCATCCCACAGAGAGAAGGCTGGTCTAAAGGTTTACAGGCAGCCTGAAACTGAAACAACAGTTTTCACTGATTTCATAATATGAAAACATCTGATAAACTTTGGATATTTAATGCACTCATTCATTTAAAGTTTGTTTGACAGAAAAATAAATCTTTTTCTTGCCAAACATTTGCATATTAAATTGAAACCACTTGTTTTCAGTTATACAGTAAGTCTAATTTTTTAATCTCAGAGTTGTTTATTGGCTTCTAAAAACACATAACTACATACCCCTTTTAGCTGTAAAAGGCCTCTTTGTGTTCAGGCCCATTGTGAAGCTTGCCATGTAAGCTGATAGCAGAAAAGATGTGAATGTCCAGGTAATTCCTCCCCTTTTGGTGATGTCAGCTTCATCAAGGACTCCTCCCCTACAGCCTCATAAAAAGGGCACTAGTGAAGTCGAGGTGAAAGATCATCACACACAGATGCGAGACCTGAAATGAACTGTACCTGTAAGTGAGTCTCTTCTCGGCTCTTCTCCTTGTTTCAGACCTTTTTTCTGGGATCTTATCTCAGGTGTGACCTACATTCAGCAGGAGAAGGAAAAGTACTTTCAGCATGTCTGCAGGGCTGGAGTTGATCGGTATTTCTCTGTGCATTTTGGGATGGATTATTGCCATTCTGGCCTGCGCCCTCCCCATGTGGAGGGTGACGGCCTTCATTGGCAGTAACATTGTCACAGCTCAGATCATCTGGGAGGGCCTGTGGATGTCTTGTGTGGTCCAGAGCACGGGACAGATGCAGTGTAAGGTCTATGACTCCATGCTCGCCCTCTCCCAAGATCTCCAAGCTGCCCGAGCTCTCACGGTCATCTCCATCCTGTTAGCGGTCCTGGCTGTGCTCATTGCCATTGTGGGGGCCAAGTGCACCAACTGCATTGAAAATGAGTCAGCCAAGGCCAAAGTGATGATTGTCTCTGGAGTCCTCTTCATTATATCTGGTGTCATGGAGCTCATTCCTGTCTCCTGGTCTGCTAACACCATAATCAGGGATTTCTACAATCCGTTACTTACCGATGCTCAGCGGAGGGAGCTGGGGGCTGCATTGTATATTGGCTGGGCAGCGGCTGCACTCCTGATTCTGGGTGGTGGACTGCTCTGTTTCTCCTGCCCGCCACGCGAGACGCGATACAACCCTTCACGAATGGCTTATTCGGCCCCACGGTCTGCAGGCGCCCCGGGTTTAGAAAGGAAGGACTATGTTTGAACAAGGAAGGAAAAACTACACTGAATCCTGAAGTGGCTCACTCCATCAAGGTGAAATGGCATTTAGACAAAGCGCTCATGGAAGAAAGAGAACTGCTCAATGAATGCATTTGATTTTGCCTGTAATGTTAAATATCTCTGTGATGGGCTTTTTGTTTTCAAGAGACTGAGAATGAATACCAGACACATTTGTGTGCATAACATAATCCTCTGTTTTTAAATTTAATATGACTGATTTATTGTTATTGTTACATATTTTTTATACAGTACTAACTTCTTAATGTTTACAGAAGTATTTTTTTTTTCACAGTCCACACTGACACTTTCATTGTCCAGAACCCTTCTGTAGAAAATGGTAAAATTTGTTACGTTGAACAGCATGAGCGATCGATTGTGTGTTGTAAATACCGTAGAAAGAGTTTCAATAATCACCTGTACCAGCAAGACAACTGACAACATGCATTAAAATGAGTTTAAAATGAGTTTCTATTGCAGGGTGGTAAAGGACAGCTGCTGAAAGACTGGAGGCAGCGGGGGTGGGGGGGTCAGAGTGTGTACTGAGAATAAACAAAGGGTTCATTAACTGAGGTAATCATACTGTATTACATACAGGTGAAGCGTATTTCTCGATGGCTTTGTTAAAAATAAAAATGACTTTTTAAGATATTACCCTGTTTTATTTTCAAAAAAGTGTCTTCATCAAGAACTTTAAATCAAGAGTTGGTTCATCTTTTAACAGCATATTGACTCTTGCATGAGTCAGTAAACCAGGAACACAAAGTAATGGAGCGTGTTCTATTCAGGCATCTCCGTGAGAGTAACCTTGATATTCGATCCTGAGAGCTGAGCCTCCTCCAGCTGGGAACGTTACCACAAACGCTCCAAACAGTTATCCACAGGATCAGCTAACGGGCAGAGGGGAGAAGAGTGGGTGCAAAACTGTGGATTCATTCCAGGCAAGTTACATGTTTGTTTTTCTTGCCCCTGCACTCGTCTGCAGGAACACACGTTGGCTGTTGGTCAGTGAACAGGATACAAAGCCAAAGTTAGAAAATGTCTTTGTTACAGCAGCTCAAAGCAATAAAACAACCATCTTAATAGGGTTAAATCACCTGAAATCAAAATAAAAACTATAAAGTTAAAAAAATATCAATTCAAATAAAAACATTATAGGTAATACTAATATGTAACAAAGTCAAATATTTCAAGCTCATCAAAGCAAAAACAGAGTTTAAGAGTAAATGTAGTAAATCTTTAACTTCTCCTTAATCTTCTACTATCTGGTTTTTCATGTCTGAGATCTTTATTTAATAACACGATGCAGCAAAGCAGCAGAAGTTCCATGCCACGACAAACAGACCTTTCAATATAGTTTCCAAACACATGCAGACACACCTGAGGAAGGCAGGTATGTGAAAAGGTAATGAATATCTCTCAGGAAATATGGAAGAGGTCCCTTTGTGTCGTATCAGGTTACTCTGCTGTCTCTTACTCCGATATCAATGTCGCTTACAACAGTGGACAATGAACATCTGGTCATGGTTACAGTAACTGCAGGTTGGAGCTCAATAAAATTGTAACTATTGAGAGTAACCTTTTATGTTTACATTATAAACATCCAAAGAAAGCCTCCTCAAATGGCTAAATACAAAAGTTTCAGCGATTAATAAGAAATTCTCATTAAGTTTGTATATTTAGTCAAATTTTAAATCAAAAAAATAAAACAATAGAAAACATGAAGCAAGCCAGCTGAGCTCTTTTCTCAGATGTGTGGCAGAGCATCATGATGGCAGAGCACGTTTAGCACTGAGAACCATTTCCTGTGTGCTGCTCCACTGACTGCTCGAGGACCCTCAGGCCTGTTTGGTCAGTGTTACCTTAATCATTGATTCACACACAGGTGTACTTTGAACCATTCAAAGATACGCACGTCACTTGTGGCAAATGTAAAGAAATCAAATGAAAGGAATCATTTTTATTAGAAGAAAGCGATTGTAATGTTTTGACAAAGGGTTCGAGCATAAGCTTAAAATAACATTAAATATAGCAGAAAGTTTTCTTTGGCCTTCGCTGTGCTGTCTCTAATCAAACACCTAAACCTGGATGAGTGGGGAAAAGAAGAAAGGACAGTTTGTGAATGTTTCTGGTCACGCTCTGCTCACTCTAGCCAAACTCTAGTCACATGACCGAAACTGGGGAATGTGAAGGACAGAGCGGCTGCCTAGCACCTGAAGTCAGCAAAGGAAAACAGCCCCCTCCCCTGATAGTCACACAGGCACATTGTGTCCACTCACTGCAAACAGAAACTCACCGAGGCTCTTACCTCTGACAGCAAGAAATGCAAATCCAAACCTCAGCAGAGCCACATATAAAGGATAAAACAATGATAATAACAATCAAAGTTAGTGAGCCAAGGTAACAGTTTCCATTCTGAAACAGATGGAAGAATTTTTGAGCCACAGGCCTCTGAAGAAATGTTACCAAGGGGCAAAGCATTCTGGGAACTCAAGCCATTAATCAGTAAGCAGCACAAGTCTGGGGACCTACAACTGGAAGCAAAATTATTCAGCAAACTAAGTTTACTGGAAAAAAATTAAAAATTTCCTGTTGTTTGCAATAACCAAATCACACATTTAAAAAAAGCTCAATAAAACTAAAATTACAAGAGATTTCTCCAAATTTAACATAAAATACTTTTTTGACTGACTTCAAATTATTCATGCCCTTAATGGTATCACTCGTGGGATCGCACATTTACAGATCAGGTGTTGTTAAAAGGCTTCTGTGTAAACAAAGTTCTGATACATTTATTATTACATCTGATCATATATTAGCAACTCAGCTAAGACAGGAAAGTTGTCCAAAAAGTTAAGAGATCATTACTTTGCACAAACAAAAGTGGGAATGCAAAAAATAGCAAATCCATGAAGTGTTTCCAGAATTGGAACTGAAATCAGAGGCACTGTGGCTGCACTGGGCATGGCAGGAAGAGGAAGTTATCAGAGGCAGGTGGCTAAAATCCCATGGGTGACTGCAAAAAATAAACAACAGGACCTGGTGTTAGCAACCACTGAAGATTCAGTTCATGTCAGCACAGTACAGGGATCCATGCTCACATTCAAAGACACGGCCACTGCTGACCGAAACACACAAGAAAACGTGGCTCCAGCACACTCAGAGACAATATAAATATAATTCAAAATCCACCAATATGTGACTTCAGACAAAGTCCTGGAACATCTTACAGTGACTGTCACAGTCACGTGACTTTAACCATGTTGAAAATGGTATTAGAAGCTGCAGCTGCTCCATGTACAGCCAAGAATATCTGGAGGTCTCTGACCATGAGGAAGATTCCCAAGAAATGCTACAAGAAGCTGATGTCTGGTTATGCATCGTGCTACGCTGTGTAGAGTGTTTATTTGTAGACCCAAAAGCAGAACGCAGGAGACTGAAGTCCAAACTTAAAGCAAGCATTTAATGCTGATAAGTCCCCAAAGTCCAAAAATCACAAGAAACAAACCAGGGAACCCAAAAATATCAGAAACCACTAAAAGTGCAGGCAGAGAACACAGAGCGAGGGCGCACACAGCTACAAGGATGACTCAGCACAGGAAGACGGAGACACACAGGAGGTAATGAGGGACATGGAAACAGGTGGAGATCACAGGTGCACACAGTAAACACAAAGAGATGGGGGGGGAGTTAAAGTCAACACAGAAACGAGACTGGAACAGAATGGGACAAAAGGGAACTAACCAAACCAGAAAGTCACGGTAACTTAAACCAATGCTCTGATAACAAGACTAGAAAATAAACCATAAAGAATCTATACAAATAAGATAACAAAGACCTGTAAACACAAGCGAATGAAAAAACAACTTTATTAACAGTAAACTTAATACTTCCAAAAGAAACAAAAAGACTTGAATCATTCTCCAAACCAAAAAGCATAATGAACACATAATGAACCTCTGGATCCAAAACCCGGGGACCGTGACATGCAGTGTGTGGCTGGTGGTTTGGAGGCCGGGTTGGCTCTAACCTAGGGTAGCGGCTGGGGGGGCATCCATTCACTTGCACATTGCACATCGGAGGGTGGGTCATGTGTGCCCCTGTGGGACATGGTTGTGGAGGATGGGGGGGGTTGCCCCTTGAGCATCTCTGTCGGGTGCTGGACGTCCTCGTGCGTCTGGGACCCTGTCCTGTCCTGTCCTTGGCTCGTGCTGGGATGGCCGACCTCTGGAGGACTTGGCTGTCTGTTGCCTCTGGTCTTTTAGGGCTCTTTCTCATTGGCCCTGGGGGCTCCATCTGGGGCCTCCCTTTACCTTCTGCTGGGGTGGGTGTACGGTTGTCCTCGGACCTCAGGTCTTCAGTGCTCTTGGGGTCTGCTGAGGGGCTGGATCTGCTGGACCTCTCTCTGGCCCCATTTACATGACACCATTTTGCCGGTGTCGTTTCCAAAAATGACACGTTTACACGGAGACGGTTCAGAAACGATCTCCGTTTACACAGAAATGCAAAACGCTGAAAACGCTGCAGTTCCTGGCGGAGTGGATATAGGAGCCGCAACAATAGTGCGCATGTGCAAGTGCTCCCGTTTCCATAAAGCAGCGTTTTCGTCCGTTTACACTGAAATGGAAGCGTTTCAGAAATGCTCCACTCTGGAGCCGTTTCTAAATTCTCGTGTAAAACAGGAGGTGAAACACATCAAAACTGTCATTTTCATTTTGAACAGGGCCTCTGTCTGCCTCTGACATCCAGGGGCACTATGCTTCACACACACACACACACACAGACACACACACAGACACAGTGCATTCAGACCTTTGTGCTAAAGCTGAAAAAAAAACAGGTTATTATAAAAAATAAATAAAAATCTCTGAAGGGATCATAAGTAATACTGAGGTTTATCAAGAAAGTTCTAAAGAACTTGAGGGTGGATGATGGCACATAAAGGTACAGGCTGCAAGTTACTGGAATATCAGCTTATTAGCTCATTGGTGAAGTTACTTAGAAGCTGAGCAGCTGATAAAGTTCCTGGGCAGAGGAAAAAACAGATTCCTCCCTTACATTCCAGTGTAGCCTCCATCAGAGCAGAGATAAGGACCGCTCACTCCTCAGTGCTTTGGAAGAATAAAACAGATTAAAGTTAGTTTGTGGCAGTAATGGCACAATGACAGAAGAGGCAAGTTACAGCACAAAGTAACCGAATTTTGTCATTAACTCTGGCTCTGACTTTGGGTAACCCGTGGATACCAAATTTTGAACTACAGCTCCCTATCTACATTCTACATGTATAGAATAGAACCTAATTTAATAGATGATAATGGCAAGAACATTCTGGAACTGTTTATTATAAAACCATAACCACCAATAACCTCTGTCCTCACTGCTATTTTATGAGAAACCCTATTATCTGTAATTATCAGTAACAGAGCAACATAAATTAACACACAGAACACAAAACATAAAAACTTGCTTATTGCAAACGGATCCATGCATTCAGTGTTAGGACACCTTGGCTGTGTGGGGCTTGCACATGTGTTTCTCCCACTGGCAGCTTTATAGTCTTTAATTTCCGTTATCTTTCACTAATTTGCTTGTTTTTAGATTATTTAGTTACATTGCATGTGTTTGTGCTTGCAGGTGCAGCTCTCCCATGGCGTGCCATGGGTGTGGCACACGATTGTTCCCCCAACTGCCTGCTTGTGCTGCGCCGCGCTTTGCTCGGGGCAAACTGTCTGTGTGCAGTGAAAGCTAAAAGAAATGATGGGCTGGCTGTAGTAGTGTTGTATGTGAAAGGCTCTTTATGCCATTTTACTGATTTGAGATTCCCCCATCCTTCGAAGAGCAGCAGCAGCCTGGGTCTGCAGGAACCTGGGAACATGTGGTCAGTGTCTATGACTTTTACTGTCAAAGGTCAAAACAGGTCACACAGCATATAAGGGTTATATATTTGTCCTTCCTGTGAAATTACAGCAAAAATAAATTTGTCCTGGCCAAACCCTCAGAGAAATAAAGTAATCTGCTGCCATCTGGTGGTTAGACTGCAAGATTTGTCTTTATTCAATAGAAAAAAATGGCCTAAATTGTTTGACTTTTTTTTTTTTTATGGTACAAGTTGATACACTGCTGTATCAACTATCTGTGCAATAACTATTTCAATATAACAAAGTCAGCCAAAGACTTAGGGAAAGCACATTACCTAATAAAGTAAGATGCACCGCTCTCTTTACTAATTTTGTTTGTTCCAGCACCCAGCATTCGTTTTGGATGTGCGTGTCCTTCTTTCCTTGTTTACCAGTTAAGACACAAGTTACAAGTTAAATATTTTGGTATTCCGACAGATTCCACTTTATCATCAAGAATCATACTAAATATATCTAAGATCGTTAAATTCAATTGACACAGTTTTAAGCAAATTAGCTCGTCACTGCCAGAAAATGCAGCTAGAATGTTTCGTTACTCTGAGATTTTTTTCTCACATAGAATATTGTTTTACTAACTGGTCACTGACAAGTAGAATCTTTATTTAAAAAGGCTTTAAAAGTGTTAGATAAAAAGCCATTTTCTTTTCATCACTGTCTTATACTCCAGAAATATGACATTTTAAGTTGCTTGCTCTATTTATAAAATTTTACATGAGCTTGCTCCCCCTTCATTGGGTGAGTTCATCATGTTAAAATCAAATATTAGTGGGAGATTAACTAGAGCCTCTCCTGGAGTGATTGTGTAATACCATTTAAACATAGAACAGCGTTATCAGTTAAGAACGATGAGATTTGGAATGATATTCCAGCTGTAATAAGAGAATGCACTACCTTTAACACATTTCAAACTCATCTTAAACAGTGGCTAAAGAGGAATCAGATTTGTGATCATTAACCTGATTTTAATGTGTTGTAATTAATGATGTATGTTTTATATTTGTTTTTTTGTTTTCTTATTGTATTTATGTGTAATTTAATGTTTCTGCTGTCTAGAATGTATTGTTGTCTGTTTTTTGTTTTTGTTTGTTTTGTTTTTCTTCCCCTTCTATTTTTTCTGTCTGACCTTCCAGGGACTACACATGGAAAGGAGCCTTCGGCTGATTCTGGCATATTTACATTGCGATGTTTATCAATATGTATTCTCCCCTTTAAATAAATAAATCTAAATCTAAAATCATCCCAAAAACAAAACTCCCAAATACAAGATAAGCAATGTAAGAGTGGTTGTCGTCGATCTCTGAGGGGAGAGAAGCTAGAGATTTGAGGCGCCAGCATAGCACGAACAGTTTGAAATTAGAAAAAAAAGCAATTTATTAACTGATTACATCGTGTTTTAGACTGCTTATTACTAGCGGATTTATTCTGACCCAAAGTACAGCCGTGACCGGTTCTGAATGACGGCTTTACAGCAGACAGCCGCTCCAA